>NW_011888806.1:4143810-4190220 GCF_000151845.1 Pteropus vampyrus | reverse complement strand
TAAATCACAGCTGATTTTAGAAGACTTAGAGAAAGAGAAGTCAATTCAGTAAGAGGAAAAATGTTACCTCCTCCTAGTTATTTAATACATCTCTTAGCCACAGAATTCTAACTTCCTAGGTTTAACAAAGTGGATTACACAGCAGAGGCTGATGTGCGTTTATAAAAATATATGACATTTTGTTCATGTCAGTGAGGATGAGGAATTTCTTTTGGAGATAAGATATCTAAAGGGCAGTGGGTGGCCCCTTAATCCTAATAGCAGAGACTCCTATGAGTGGAAATCACAGTTATGAAGCTCGGAAAATGAACTTCTCTTTACATTTGCACTTGATCTTAAAAAGCACAAAATATGGGGTAAGCTAATTTCAGCTTTTCTTTCATATTGACTCAGAAGCAAAATATAGAGCCAGGTTTAACTATCCAATTAAATGTATTGTTTAAAAATAAAAACAATTACATTTGCAATTAAAATTAAGGTGAAATTGCAATTGCTTTAGATATAATATTTCTTTTTTATTTTCTTTGTTGTTGACAGTTTGCTTTTTTCAACAAAGGGAAAAAAAATTTAACAATGATTCTTAATGGACTTCCGGGAGTGGTCCCCAGTTAGCCTCACCCTGTGTTTGCAGCAGGGGCTTGATTGTCTGATTCTGTTCACTCTAAGAGAAACCCTAAGGTAAACAGAACTACTGCGGATAGCGTAACAATGAGCAACAGGTAATTTTTGTGCTAAATAACTGGAAAATTCTCCATATAAACTTATAGGTCTTTGATATATTCTAAATGCTAATTTTTAAAATTGAGAAAGAATAAAGGTCAAGCAATATCCTCAAGTCTGTGAATCATAAAAATGATTTTGTAATGGAAAGAGGAAGTTACTAAGAATTCATTTAACAAGTACGAGTTGTGTAACACCATGCCTAGAGCTTGTACCAGGCAGTAGCTCCAGAATGAAGAAAATAGCTGCCCTTAAAGAATAGTGCTATTGCAGTCACAGTCACAGAAAGCTATGGCATAAGAATGCTTTACTTCATGCCTTATTATGGTACCCTAGCTGGTGACTTGGTTAAATACTAGTCACAATGCAGAGTAGTCAACTCTCCTAACATGCACAGGCCAATATACATTTTTTCTACAAATTCTTAAACTTTAGGTTTTACGTCCGGATTGTGATTTTTCTCAAGAACGATTATTTCAAGGAATGTTTTCACTCTTGGATTTGGTCTGAGCAAGACTACCAAAATTTGAGAAAGTACAAAATATTGAATGAAAATAAAAGTCGCAAAGCATTTTGGGAGTCATGACAGTTTTGTTTTATTTTTGGTGTGAACAATATTTAAACCAATCAGTACAGTGTATTGTAATACATCATTCTAAACTAACATATACTTTTTGTTGTGTCCAGAATAACCAGACCCAACTTGAGTGCTCTTAACCAGGAGACAGTTTATTAGCCGGCGGCTGTCCTTACAAAGGAGCAGCCTCGAAATGCCAAGATACAAGGTTTTTAAGCCCCAAATCCCATTCCTCATTCTGTCTTAAACACAAAGGTCCATCTTTCTCCGATTCACTACCTGTCAACCCACTGGTCAGGTGTGCAAGCGGGAAGTACAGAAGCAGAAAGCTTGTGTTAGAATGTTATGTTCCTATGGGTGATTGCCTATGTTCCCATGGGCAATAGCCAGTGTTCCCATGGGCGATGGCCAAACAGTAATTTTCAGCTTATATACAATTGATTATTTTTCATGCCACGCAAGCAAGCAGGGTTACACAGGCTAAAATTGGCAGTTAGCGTATGAGCTCATTGTTACAAGTTTCATGATTAACAGAATGTGGTTAGGGGTTCCAGAAACTAGACCTAAGTTATAGACTTCCTTTGTCCAGTTTCAGGTTTTAATTATTCTTTAACCCTTTCACATTTCAGCAGGCCATTACACTTTTCAGATCTTTTTTTTTTTACATAGTCGGGCTCTTTCAATTGTTTATTCTAGTAATTAAAATGGACTTTTAGGTCTGGTGGTTATGTCCATTGCATTATTCTAATTGGTCAACTCTGTTTTTCACTTGGAAATTCCCTATGAAAATAATTCTCTTTAATAGATGCAAATGTTTGCAAATACTGACAAAAAAATACAGATATTTTACAAAGGGATGGAAGGGAAATATTTTTTCATTCTTCCCTTATTTTTGTATGTGCGTGCATATTATGTAAGACTTGAGTGTATTCCTTTTGAATTACATCTAGCAAAAGTACGTAGTACTTAAAAAAAATAATAATAAAAATAAACTGTGACCTGGCATCTATTAGAACTGATGATAACATTTTTTGGAAGATTTATCCAGAGTCTTGTTACTTCACTAAAATAAAGTTGAAAGCAGTTGTTTAAAAGTTCATGTAGTTAAATTGTAAGTCAAAAAGTGTCTCTGTCTAGAAATGACTCTCTTCTTTCATTCCGCTTTGTTTAGTTTAACTATGAAAATAATTGCTTTTCTTAAAGAGTTGGAAGACCTCTGAATATATACATATATATAGATATAGGTATAGATATATAGAAATAGAGATAGAGATAGATATATCTGACCTCTGAAATTTTCCGACCCCTGAAATTTTCTTAATGAATCAATTATCATTATTATAGACTCCACAAATAACTCTCACATGTAGCTCTTCTCTCAGCTGTAGTATTACATCTGTGTGATTATTTGATTAATGCCAATCTCCCCCATTGAGCTTTATGCTTGGTGAAGGCAGGGACCATCTCCTGTTATTTGTCATTGTTCTCTAGCACCAATGAGTGCCTACCATGTAGTAGCTGTTCAATAATTATTTGTTAAATGAACTTTATGCCATACAGGGCACTTTGAAAAGTGGATAATCATCTTTTGACTTAGTTGCACTCTTTTTATAAAGGTTAATCATTCTATGTCCACAAAAACTGCTCTACATATCTGTTTTTCAAGTAGAATATTATATGTAAAATTTATTCAGAGAAATAACATAGTAAAAATGTTATCTGATATTTGAAATCATTTATCTTAAAAACATTCAAAAATTAAGACATCTTATTCATTCTTACAGTATCATGTGAAAACTATTTTTTAAGATGAAGAGGAAATTTTTTCTACTCAGAAGAAAAGACTATTTGATTATATTGCTTTTTGGATTAGCAGATTTCTTTGAGTATATGATGTCTAACAACTTAAAGAAATTTTGAGAAAGGTTCAGAAAAATTAACAAATATTAAAATGTGTTACAACCAAAAGTCTCATCAAGAATAAATGATCTATAAAAGTAATCACAATTTCACAGAGAAAAAGAGGTTCGAGTTTATTCTGAAGTTTAACTAAATAGAGACACTACTTAGAGATGCTGTGTGGATCTGTCTGGAATAAGCCACCATCTATGAACTTGGTAAATGATGTACATATAGAGTAGATTGGCTTCCAACCTGAAAACCTCATAAATTATCAGTGTGGCCAACAGTTACTGTGTTTGTGGCTTTTTTAAGTATAAATTACCCCTGTCAACAGTAACATCCATGTAATATTTTTTACCCAGAAAGATTCCGTTAAAACTCCACAAACTAAAAGGCAGAATAGAATTTTGGAATAAGAACCTCTCTTCATTATTCAGATGATCCTTGGGGAGTTTTAGGGAGGCCAGTTGTAATTAATTGGAACTTGTAGGAATTTAAGCCAAGATTTTGTTTAAAATCATGTACATAAGATAGCAAGCCTACTTCCTCAAAATTCCCTCTGGTTTTTTCATCTGTATTGTTTTTAACCTTCCCAAATAACTTCAGTGTGTGCCAAGTGACACATCCTACTTCTTGCTAGGTCTGGCATGATGTGGAGCCTGACAGAGTTAAGGGGACAAGGCAAGGAGGAGCACATTGAATTACTTTTCTTGTTTGTTGGTTTTTTTTCATATTAAAGAAATGGCTCAAAGGAAACATAGATTATTGAGGTAAAATTGTCATATCTTCAGATTTCATCATAGTTGTCAAGAATTTTCACCAAGTAATGAATGTTAAGTAAGCCACAGCAACTATTAGATAGGTACAGGTATACCTCAGCTACAGTCACATTTGACCTCAACTCAAAGTATTATCTTTGTCCTGATGATATTCTTCATTCTATTAGGCAGGTTAGGTGGATTGGATGGAGGCAGGAATGCTAATCATTTATTCTTCCTTCATTGTGTGTGTATGTCTGTTGCGGGGGCCGGTGGGGAGTGGCGGCAGAGAGACAGATCGGCGAGATTTTAAAAACCATTTCTGTTTTAAATTTGCTTTTTGGTGTTGTTCAAAATGTACTAGTTTCCTCTATGATACAAGGGCTTTTAGAAGGTTGACTTAATAGACATGTTATCAAAGTTGCAAGACACAAGGGAAATGATTGTTTACAAAATGAGACATGAATTAGGAAGAGGGAGAAGTATGTTTGGGATGATTGTTCAAGGAGAAAACAGAAGTTTAGTGACTGATGAGAAAACAATCACAATTAGTTTTCATGCTTCATAGACCTGGCCTGAGCTCAAATAGGCATCTCCTTTACCACACTTTCTTTGATCACTTTTGCTGAAATGACCTCACCCTCCTCTACACAACTAAGTAATGCTTCTTGAGTGAAACTCTGCAATGCTCTCATTGTGTAGGCTTTTTTATTCTCTTTCTCCCTGCCAAAAATAAAACAAACCAAAACACAACAGTCTTTGGCTGTATGATCCTACACAAATTACTCCAATTCCCTGTTCCTGGGTTTCTAAGTATATAGAAATGGAGATTAAATCAGTAACAAGCTCATAGGGTAGTTTCGAGAATTAGATAAGTGAATCACTGTAAAGTGAACAATCAAGTGAAGAAATAGGTGCTCAATAAATGTGAAAAACAATTAGCTATTATTACTGCCTACTGACACCTGTGAGCACATATATAGTTTCCCTTCCTAAGCTTTGCCTTTCATTCTGCACATTGATAGAATACATCCTATATGTGCAAACTACTATGGTAAATACTGCAGTGCCCACAGAGATCCCTAAGACTCCCATTACCGGACCTAAGGAGCTTGCAGTTCTTCGGAAGAGGTAAAACAAATCACTTTAGTGAAGGAACAAAACAGCATTAGAAAATTATAAGCAAACTTCTAGAGAGAATTCAATGGATAGATAAATCTCTAGTTTCCCCAAACCAGCCAGATTTTCAGAATCCCCCGATGAGAGTGATGCTTAAAAATACAGATTCCCAGATACCAACCCAAAACTAGTAAGTCAGAATCTGGTTTGTAGCCAAGAAAACTCAAGTGATTCTGATGATCACACAAGTGGGGAATACCTAGAATAGTCACATATACTTAAAGATAAAGGCTTTCTGTTAAAAGCTAACTTGACCAGGAGTAGGGACACTCTTTGCAAGAGTTAGGATAGAAAGGAGAGTGATGTCACTTAAAAGAGATGAGGGAGTTCTACCCAGTGGCTTAATTTGCTCAATAAATTAGGAGACAGGTGGAAGCGCGGTTCAGGGTTTGGGAAAAGTGGAGAAGTTGGAAGAGTTGCTATGGGAATAAGTAGAGGTAAATTAAACCGAAGATCCATTGTGTTGCAATATGTCTTTCTAGAATTCCTAAGTCCAGTATGTACCTGAGCTAGGGTCATTCTCTAGTCTCCAAAAGCTCATGCAAGTGAAAATGGACTGACGTTGTTAAAGTAATTTTTAATATTGCTGACAACAAGGTCAAATATTATAAATTCTGAGTATCAGTTGAGAGCTTTATTTCTTCTGCCCACTATAAAATTTAAATTTCAATCTCATAAATGTCTAGGAGTCAGATCTTCATAAATAAAAACAAATTTAGCCATCGTGCTCTTTGTTGATCTGTGGCTGGTATCTGAATATGCAAACTCCCCTAGGGGGAGAATAAGACTTCATAATTAAACTAACGTTAGTGTTGCTTTTTATATATTTTTCTTTTTGGTGAGTGTACTATTTTATTCCTCTCATTTTTCCACATCAAATTCTCACTGTCGTAATGAGTCTCCCACAGTTCCAGGCAGTTATTGGTTCTTGGGGGGAAATGCTCCTGTGGCATTATTGATTGCAGCCTTCCTGAGAAGGGCAATGATTTACGATGTAGCTTCCTGTGCAGCTGTGAATTTGCTGTCCAGTGACTGGGCCATCAGTGGCCTCCTCAGTCTCAACTTGACAAGAGATCTAGAGAGTGAGCTAGTTCCACTAAAATGAAGTGTCCTCACTCCAAATAGTATTGTCCCTCAAACTAAACCCAGGTCAGTGAGAGATCAGGGAAAGAAAACATGGCTAAAAACGTACTAAATGGAGACACTAAAATTGAGGCTGCCCCTGCTGTCTTCACAAGGCCTCTGGCCCTGATGTGGCCTCCTGAAAGCTTCATCCTGTCATCCTTACTACCTCCCTATTTTCCTAGGTTTTTCACAGCTGCCGGCTTCCTCACCCGCAATCTCAATACTTCACACTCTAACATTCTATTTATTTTCTTGGCTAAACTATCTGAATTAACATTTGACTTTAGCACTGTGGATTTAGACTTCGCCATTGTCTGTGTTAGTGTTCACTTCTGAAAAGAGAAATTGGAAACCTATTGCAAATGGACTCTGCTATATGATCACAGACACACAACATTAGTCTTTATAATTATTAAAATAATAGCTACCTGGTATCGAGAACTTAATATACATCAGATATCATGTTGAGTACTTTGCATATATAACAATTTTAGATTGGTATTATTTCATTCTATGGATTAGAAAAAACAGAAGTTCAGAGGGGTCATGTTATTTTGCCAGTACATATATAGGAAGTAATGAAATGAGGATTATACCAAAGTTTATCTAACTGATATCCATTTTCTTAACTGCTCTACTCACCTTTCCACAAATCTCAGCCCTTAAATTATTTCTCTTTCTTTACATTTTCTAAACCTTTTTCTGTACCTCACTATCATTCTTTGACTTCCCTTTGATCACCATTAATGTCTGTCTTCTGTCCATTTGTGTGCTTGCAAATGGTTTTTTGAGTAAAATTCATATCATCCACTTATCTGTTACCCAATAAAACACCTAGTATATTGGAGTTGTACCTTTTGACCCTTTGTAACCTCAGTTTTCTGTATGGATCATATCCTGATTTATCACAAGTGAAAGTGAAAAGATTGATGCGGGGTAGGAGAAGATGATGGAAGAGAAACTCAGTAGTTACCATTGACTCTCTCAGAGCTACTGGGACTTACTGGGACCTGCATTCATTTATTAGATACAATATCCCCAGACATTATTTGTCATATTTCCCATCTGCATGCCTATAGGCAGCCTTTACCCAGAGTTCAAAGTGGAATCCAAATGTTAAAAATACTTTAAATTCATAAACCCAGGAACTCTGCCCAGTGGTCTCAGGCTATGATTAGTAAACATTAAGCGATAACATCCTCTTTCTTCTTCCATACTCTACTTGAGGTGTTAATCTTGATACAGGCTTATCTTGTTTATGCCTCTTAAACCAATTATTATATATAACAGATCCTGGAGTATACCCAGAGGTCTGTGGACCATCATTGAGACTTACTGAGAGGTAACTCGGTGCTTAATTTAACAAGGAATCTAGAAGCAATCCTTATATTTCCTTTGATTCATGTTGCAAGTCATGACTCACGGCAAGAACTGGATAAGAGCATAAGTCCTCTTTCCATTACAACTATAGGAAAATCACTTTAAAATTCACTGTAGCCCCATAGAGTGTAGCCTCTTCTAGAAAGTAAGCCAACAAGGGAATGATAGCTACAAAGTGGATCTGTTTCTCAAATTACCCTTGTTGCTGTGATACTGTGCCCATTGATTTTACATAGAATGTCATTACCTGCAGTGATCCATATAGCTTGAGTTTTACCTCAGTGATCCTTTTATCAAAGGGCTTTATCCTTTATACTCATCTAGAAATAAATAGAGCATAGTATCCAATGTTGCTTACCACTATATACAGGTAAAATTCTTCACAATTTACCAATATTCTGGGCAATTTAGTTACTGAAAAATGTAACCAGCTATCCAAACAGGGGTAAATTGCATTCTCACAATTGTTCATCAAAGCTCTTAGAAATATTTCAGATCTCCACTTAGGTAGGTTGCTTTCACTTCTAATTCAACAAGATTTGGAACAGACTCTAAAGGCTGACTACGTCAGGTATGGGATAAAGTAGAAACACAATAGGCTTCACAAATGCCTCCATTTCATACATACACCTATATAGTATCACCAGACCTATTTCTGAATAAAGAAACCGGCCACACAGTCCTTCTGACAATTGTTATGAGAACTAAATGCTACTCGATTTTTATCAAGTCTCTTCTCAAAGTTAGTGAAGCCTCCCTTAATATCATGAAGTAAGTAAATATTGCCACACATATAGCTCTTCCTATTATCATGGGAACTAGCGAGCAGCTCTCATGAACTTGCACAGAAACTATGGGAATCAACATCCCTTTCATAACAGCAGCATATCCACACCATTTCATTTTATCTGGACACATAGATACATGGAAAAATGAGACTATTCCCTTTATATCTATTGGTAATTTTTTCCCCCTAATAACAGCTGAAAACTTCACTCCAGTAAGCCGTTAGTCCTGCTGGTTGAAGAAAATAGACACATTATCTGAGGTAATAGATAAGTCTCATTAAGAAGATGGAAGAGACTAATTCCCAGCATATCTCCCATGCGTGGGAAAACTAAATTGTGAAGTAGAGCAGTAACACATCAATTATCCTTTCTGCAAAGAATTAGATGAGTCTCACTGCTACTTTATACCACATTATGTAATTTTTATAAATAACCATTTATATCAGAATGCCTCAGTTTGCTGCCTCATAAAAAAAAAAAAAAAAAGACAGCCAATACTTCTGTTCAAAATAAGACTTATTCCTGAAACTACTTAAGGAATACAGGTAATCTATTTGAAAATTGTGGTCCTACTTGTTAACATACCCAAAGAGCTGGTGTTTTGTGTAAGCCCAAAAACAAATGCTAGACATCTGATGCTCCTACACTTTTAATAAAGATTCACTCCTACCAACTAAAGTAAATATGACTAATAGCATTCAAAATGAGGGTTTTTGAGATCTTGTGTTAAATAATGATTTGAAATTGGTTTACTTTAAGTCGTTTTGCAGATTCTTGATATCAGATTATCATATGTGAAGTACTTGAAAACAATTTTGTTTCTTAAGTATTTTAAATCTCTCTCCCACACTCTTGTTTATGTTATTTTTATTAGCAAATGTTTCTTATATGGCTGTGTCATCAATGGAGGTTTGTAAATGAAGACTTTGTTTATTAAAGCAAATGGTAAAGTAGAGGACTTATTTGTTTCAATTTACGGACTATATAATAAAAACAAAATAATGATAATAGAAATGCTTTATAAATTATAAAGGGATATTTTTAAAAAGAAAAATATTATATTTATATGTGTCCTAGTTTTTAAAAGCATCTTAAATATCGATGGGGAGAAAAGGAAGGATAAATTCTGAAGATCTGAATCTAAGATCAGTTCTATCCCAAGCATGATCCAGAAGGAGTAAGAAGAAAGTCAGAAGGGAAATTCCAGAACTGGAAAAGTGCTGAACAGGAAAGTCATTCCTAAGTGACAGCCATACTCTGAAACCATGATACTTACTGCTGTGCTACATGTTTCACAGCCCATGTGTATTAGTCTGCTTGAGTTGCTGTAACAAATTACCATAGACTGGGTGACTTAAACAAAAGACATTTATTTCTCATAGTTCTGAAGACTAGAAGTCCAAGATCAAGGTCTTAGCAAAGTAGGTTTCATTATGAGGCCTGTTAGACAACGCTTACTCCAAAGATTGTCCCTAACCATTGCTCCAAAACCAAAGTTTGGTGACTCTTTTGCACAGGGCCCTTCACTGTGCTGCCCCCTGCAGAACACATAATTACACTGCAGTAGAGTTACACAGTAGACTAATTACAGATAATCATCCAAGAAACAGGTTTTGGGGTTTTTTCCCCATTTATAGAAACACGGCATTTCAAATTCATGATAAAAAGAAGTTAGAAAGTAGAATTCCCTTTTTTAAATGTCTAAAATGAAGAGACTATAATTGTTTCTCTATGAGAAAAGTTTATGTATGTTGCTGTCTTAATGCTCTTTACTAAAAATTGTGAAACACTTTTCCAGCAGAGTTGGAATACTGTTAAATATGATATAATACACCTAAAAAATTAAAATACAATTTTAAAAATCCTTTAGATTTCCCATCTATGAAAACTTGGGTAAAACATAGAAAAGTTGTTTCCTAAAGTCATACTATTATCAATAATCTAACTCTTGGCTGAGAACTTTAATTAATTACACTGAATTTATCTACTAGCTTTAAAAGCAACTATGCCCTGAGTTTTTTAAGCATATGTCAATATACAACCTCTCAGTTAGGAGATATTATTTGCATTGTAAAAGAATTCTCATTATTTAAGTACTTAATACTATAGCTGCTCTTAGAATAATGAATTCCTTTCATATATTTAAATTGTTATTCACCTTATAAAATGTTCAATGTTTATGCAAATGCTCATGAGACTGTTTGTTCATTCTAAAGTTTCCTTCTCTGTATCTCTCTCTTAACACTGTCCAAAGATGAATATCACAATCTTTATCCACTTATACACAACGCGCACTCCAAGATCCCACTTATTTCAAGGTTTAGTTGTTACACTTCATTGATACGAAAATATTCATAAAATGTGTGTAAAAATAGTAAGCAAAATAAGTTTGACTCAGTGACTCTTTTTCATAAACATGCATTCGAAAGGTCTGCATAAGAAGATTTTGTATTGCTTCAAGAGTAACTGTAAGCAGAGATGATTACTGCCAGTTTCTCCCTGGAGAATGAAAGAATTTTTCCCCTTTACCCTATAACCTAAATATCACACTGAGCTTAAGGATGAAGTTGACATTTTAAAAGATCACCAAAAGTGTTCTCTTTCCAATTGCAATTATGCCCTCTATCTCAGTGGGAGCCATTGTTGGGGTCTTTTCAGCAATCCAGCATCTTTCTGGCTTCCTTTCATTATCCTGATTATCTATTCATTTGCCGCCCAGCATTCATTTTATGAAAGATCATGTCTGCCATTTCTATAATGAGTGCTTGACTTTTACTGCCAGCATAAACACATAAAATATATAATTAAAGCTCACTAGTCACCAAAGTCTTGAGATCCGTCATATTGCTAATTTGATTTTTCAAGCAGTTGCTTCTCTGTGAACAAAGCTGATTTTGCCCCCTTAGGCAGTGCAAGACTCGTGGTGGAAGGAGAGGACTCTAACAGAGAGATCAATGTGAATGGGCACCATTTATTTCAACTTTAAGGTTCATCTTCAGCCAAATAACATATCTATAAAGTATGATGATGGTTAGAGCCAACGAAAATCTCACCGATATTTGAACATAAATATTTTTACGTGTTAAAGATTAAATAACGCAGAGTTTTCAAAATAATTGTGTTATTTAATAACTATTGTACTTTATATGGGCTACTGCTTAAACTCTAAGGAAAAATTTCGTTAGGATAACTATGGAAGTCTGCATAATCTAGATGAAAATTTTAATATATGTGTACTTACATTGAGTAAGGACTTCCTTATTTTGAACACACTGCCTTGTTTTGATAACATTGGCAAAGTCCCTAAAGTGCCTTATGATAATGAACTCATCTGACATTTAATAGCGAAGAGATTTATGAACTCATGAGATATTCATGTGGCTCTCTGGGGACTTCAGGACGTGTTACCTGAAGTGTAATGTTTGTAAATGGATACTATGGAATGTGTGTTATCTAAGAAACTGGGGTGGTCAAATCCTCAGTTAATAATGTATCAGGAAATGAAGAGGCAGCTTCCATTTATACTGGTTTTCTTTAGGGATAATAAAAATCTCGATGGCGTATTCAAAGCAAGAGCAGAAGCCAGAAAACCTGGGTTTGAGAGATGGCTGGATCATTTACAAGCCTTGTGGACTAGGGAAATTTTCTTCACTTCTTATCCTCAATTTCAGCTTTAACATGAGAACTTAGTAACATCTGCCTTCTTAAAGCCTCTTGCAAGAATAAGAAGTAGGGGGTAGGGAGCAATCAATCATTTAATCAATCAATATAATTTCTGCCTCACAAGGTTATTTTAAGAAGTAAATGAAATGATATGCAATGTTTCTGATGAGTGCTTTATAAACTTTGCAGCATTATGCATGCATTTATTATTGTTATTCCTTTGGAAAATAGGTCATCTGGATAAAGTTTACAGTTTATTTCCCACACACAGAAAAATGGATGCCTTAGGAAGACATTACTTGTTACATAAGGATATGGGCACTGTTTCCTTAATAAGAAAACCAGATCTGACTAATTAAAGATTTTATCCAATTATCTTTTTCAAATTTGAAAGTGCGATATCAGGTTCGAAACAATAAAGGAAACCTCTTTTTATTCAGGTCTCTGACATGCAGCAGTCTTCAGTATCTTATAATTAAAGCCAGCCTTGTTGATTTGGCCCTGTAGTGGGGAGTCGGACAGGTCTCTTCACCTCATTGGGAAGGAGTTAAATAAGATCTCAACTCACAGTTCTCTTCCAGCACTAACATGCTGTCACTCTCATTAATCATCTACAGTAACTTTTTACCAACCCTTAAAAACTTCTCATTCATTTACAGTACTTCTAGTCACACATAATTAGAAAAATTTTTATATTTTTTGGTTAAAAGAGATAGCACTTTTTCTGCCTCCGTTGATTGTCTTACCCATTCCTTGTAAGTTATAATTACTTCCCTAGAATATTTTTTAGTAGTATAATAGCTGTTCCTATCCCTTTGATTTCAAGATAAAACTTCCATTGCTTTGAAAATGATTTAGCAGATACAGTACAGACCTCAGATGATGAATACTACCTGATCTTGAATAATTAAGACAGTTCCCCTTTGAAACATGGGCAGTCCCAATATCAGTTTATATGTTCAGACGGATATTCCAGGATAATCAGAAAGCCAAAGAAATCCAAAATTTATCTGAACAAATATGCTGTCATTGTTAATATAGTGTGTACACCAAATTCTTTCTCAGTGCAATCAGATACAAAATCAACTCATGATCACTCTGTACTCATTTAAAGGCAAACACACTAATAATAGGCATTACTACATATTAATTATACATACATAGTAGAAAATACTGGAAGAAGAGTCAGAATCTCTAGTTTTTTTTTTAAATTGAATAATAAACTTGACATGTAACATTGTGTGAGTTTAAGGTGTACAGCAGTATGGTTTTGACACATTTATATATTGTAATATGATTGCTGATGTAGCAATATTTATCACATTTCATAATTGTAGTACCATATTATTGTCCACTTTCATTATACAGTGCATTAGATCTCTATAGCTTATTTACTACTGGTTACCAGTTTGTACCTTTAAACACCATCAACCAACATTTTCTCTGTTTTTTACAGTTTTAACTTTTTGAAATTCCACATATAAGTGTTATCATACAGTACTGGTCTTTCTCTGTCTGACTTATATCACTTAGCATATTGTGCCCAAGTTTCATCCATGTGCGCGCAAATGGAAGAATATCCTCTTTTCTCATGGTTCAATAATATTTCATTGTATATGTGTACCACATCTTTTTTATCCATTTATCTGTTGATGGGCACTTGGGTTGTTCACAGATAATGCTGTAAGAAACATGGGAGTGCATATATCATGTGGAAATCCTGTTGACATTTCCTTTGAGTATATACCCAGAAATGGAATTGCTGGATCGTATGGTAGATCTATTTTTAAATTTTTGAGGAATCCCCATATTATTTTCCATAGTGGCTGGACCAATTTACATTCCCACCAACAATGTATAAGGGTTTACTTTTCACCACATCCTCACAACACCTGTTGTCTTTTGTCTCCTTGATGTTGACCATTCTAAGGTGCAAGGCGATACATCATTGTGTTTTTGATTTGCATTTCCCTGATAATTAGCGTTGTTGACCATCTTTTCATGTGTCTGTTAGCCATTTTAATGTTTTCTTTGGAAAAAACGTATATTTAGTTCTTCTGCCCATTTTTTAATCAATGTTTTTGCATTTTGCTATTGAGTTGACTGAGTTCTTTATATATTTTTGGATGTTAACCCTTATCCAATATATGGTTTGCAATAATTTTCTCCCATTCTGTAGGTTGCCTTTTCATTTTGGTAGTTGTTTCTTTTGTTGTGCAAAAGCTTTTGATTTTGATATAGTCCCATTTGTTGGTTTTTGCTTTGTTGTTTGTACTTTTGGCATTATGTTCAAAAAATCATTGCTAAGACCAATATCATAGAGCTTCTTCCCTCCATTTTTTTCTAGGAGTTATAACGACTCAGATCTCATGTTTTAGTCTTTGATCTATTTTGGGTTATTTTTTGTGAGCGGTGTGAGATAGAGGTTTAATTTTATTGTTCTGCATGTTTTTCTCCAGTTTTCCTAGCACCATTTGTTTAAGAGACTATCCTTTTCTCATTGAGTATTCTTGGCTCCCTTGTCAAATATTACTTGACCATATATACAAGGACTTAATTCTGGGCTTTCTATTCTGTTCCATTGGTTGATGTGTCTACTGTTGTGCCAATATCATAATTTTTTTTTTATTTCTATGGCTTTACAGTACAGTTTGGAATCCAGAAGCATGATACCTCCAGCTTTTTCTTTTTTCTCAGGATTGCTTCAGCTATTCAGGGTCTTTTGTGGTTCCATACACAAATTTTAGGGTTATTTCTTCTATTTTTGTGAAGAATGCCAGAGATTGCATTGAATCTGTAGATGCCTGTGGGTAGAATGGCCTTTCTAACAATATTAATTCTTCTGATCCATGAACATGAGATGTCTTTCCATTTGTTTGTGTCTTCAATTTCTTTTAACAAAATCTTATAGTTTTCATTGTATAGATTTTTCACTTTCTTGGTTAAATTTATTCCTTAGTATTTTATTGTTTTTGATGCTATTGTGAATGGGATATTTTTTTCTTTCTTCTTCAGATGTAAATGAATGCATTTGATTTGCATATGTCGAAATAATTAATTCCAACAATTTTGACTGACTCTTTGGGATTTTCTATATATCAGATCATATCATCATCAGATAGCAAAAATTTTATTTCTTCTTTTCCAATTTGGATGCCTCTTATTTCTTTGTCTTGCCTAATTGCCCTAAGACATTCAGTGCTATGTTGAATAGGAGTGGTGAGAGTGGACATCCTTGCCTTGTTCCTGATCTTAGAGAAAACATTCAGTTTTTCATTGTTGAATATAATGTGAGCTGTGGGTTTGTTGTATGTGGGCTTTATTGTGTTGAGATATGTTTCTTCTATATCCAATCTGTTAAGGGTTTTATTATGAAAGGATATTGTATTTGTCAAATGCTTTTTCTGAATCTGTTGAGATGATCATGTGGTTTTTATCTTTCATTTTATTGATGTGACATATTATATTTATTAATTTGCATATGTTGAACCATCCTTGCATCCCAGGGATAAACCCCACCTGGTCATGGTGTATAATCTTTTTAATGTGTTCTTGAATTTGGTTTGATAATATTTTTTTGAGAATGTTTGCATCTATATTCATTAGAGATGTTAGTTTATAAGTTTTCTTATGTTATCCTCTTCTGATTTTGGTGTCAAAATAATGCTGGCTTCATAGAATTAATTTAAAAGTATTCCCTCTTCCTTGATATGGAAGAGTTTGAGGAAGATTGTTTTTAATGTTTGGTGGAGTTCTCCAATCTTTGGTGGCCCTAGGTTTTTCTTGTTGGGAGTTTTCTGATTACTGCAAAATCTCTAGTTTAAACAGACTCTGATACTCTCAAATGAAGACACTTTGGCCAAGTCATTTAAGCCTTCCGAACTTCAATATATCAGTGAAATGGGAACTTGTTGACTTCAGAGTTATTTAATGGGGTCAAGGGAGGAATCCTAAAACAAGTCAGCAACTATAGTCATGCCAAATTTGTCTCGGGCCTGTTTTTGTAACTATAAAGACAATTGAATCACTGCAACAGAGACCATATGGCCCACAAAGTCTAAAAATGTTAACTATCTGGCCCCTAACACAAAAAGTTCACTAACTCCCAGTCTAAAAATTGATTATTTGTGAACTTATTTGAAACACTATAATCACCTGTATGATTTTAGGCAATCTCTGTGGATTAGATTTAAGCAATCAGCATTAGGCTCAACTGGAAGAACTAGTTAAAAATTCACTTAAGAAAGGAAACATCTTCTTGTAATTTCTTTTAGGCTATTTGGTATCACTGAGGTATTAGATGTTGTCAATAAATATTTGTTGTATCTAATACTACTATCAATCATTAAGAGTTTTTGCCTAAGAAAAAGATCAACTGATACCTGATTCACAGGAAGTTGATGGAATTTGTTTTTACAACTCTGATGTTCATATAATGATATCAGATATGCCAATCAAAGTGCCACTACACTTAATTGAATACTAAACCTGAATCTTTGATAAGTTTTTTTGCTTCAATACAATTTACCTACATTTTCCAAGCCCAGAATGAAAGAAATGATGAATGAAAGCCTACTGAGTTGATTTCTGAAAATCATCTGCATGCTATTATTAACTCTTTCTCAGTAACCATGGAGAGAAAAATTTTGTGAGAACCCAGCAAATGAATTCAACGATGTGGGTATTCTGGGCCAAAACAGATCCACTTGGTGTCAAAAATACTTTTTTCAGTTATTCCCAAATTTCTTTCTCAGTGGTAAGTGACGTTAAACATCAATAAGCAATAAGACTGTATCCTAAATATTTTTTAATTTTGGTTACATTAAACTCCGAAGTAAGTAACAGATCAATGTTTTTGAGATATTAAAATAATATATTTTCATCCTCACCAATCCCTAGCTCCAAGTTGCCTCAATATTTCCAAGTTGAAGAAATGCCTGGAGGTCTCAGATCATAGTTTCTATCATTATGTAGCTAAAGCCGACTTTCACTACGACAGGCCAAGAAGTTTGAAGACCTAGGGTATAAGAAGGACTCCCATTAAGGAAAAGGAAAACTGTCTCATTTCTGGGGCAGAGGTTTCCAGTAGAGTGCAGGGGATGGGAGACAGGCAAGTGGAGGGGCGTTCCAGATATTGAAATGCACACCAAGGATAAAAGGCCTGCCTGATGTCTCCTTCCTTATTAGCATTTCTGAGGGGAGTTTCCTGGTCATATCAGGCTCTGTACCAATAGAGAAGACCTCAGATAGTTGAGAAGCCAGAGCTGCTTGGTCAAGGAAAAGCACAGGTTCAATCTTCCTTCCCAGGCCTCTCTTGCTCCCTTGTGGTATAAATGCTGAGTTAGAGCACACAGACCACTGTAGGGACCCTCCACAGTAAGTGACAAGGTAACATCGTAGTATTGTCTGAAGGTCTACAGAATAGTGAGAGGCTGGATGAAGAAAATGGCAGAAGCTAAGAAAGGTATACAGCACCCCAAAGAGCCAGAGAAGGCCAGCTCAGCAGGAAGGAGCCCACAAGCCCTAACAGAGGTGAGGAAGACATTGGTCAATTTTAGCAAACTCAAAGCCTCTGCCAACTTTAACAGCAATCGCCAACTAACATCTAAGGACAGGTCCCGAGCCTATCACACCTCAGAGGAGAGCTGCCCGAGAAATCCAAGGACCAGCAAGAGGCCAGCAGCTCCCTCTCCCCAAGTCCCAATAAAGAGGATATAATGTCATCCGGCATAAATCCTGATGCCATCTTAGAAAAGTGCAAGGGAAACAGGAAGGAATCAGAAGGATTGAGTAATTCTCTCAAGTAAATTGAACTAAAGCTAGAGACATGTTAAATTATTAGATAAGATTAAATTTTAAATCATATTGAGCTAATTTTAGTTTTGTTCTCACCACTCAGCAGGCCCAGTCCTCCTGAGGAAGATCAATTATGTTACAGAGAAAAGCTACTTTTTTTTTTTTTGTACATCCAAACTGTAGTATGAATAAATTTGCAATCATACTACAATTATATTGTTGGGTTTAGAGGAAACATACTGATGATTTTACTCAGAGTCTCACAAATTTCTGAAACTAAACGAGATGACTCTTCTCTAAATACGCATTAGCGGTTACATAGGGAACAGAGGGAAATTTGCTGAAAGACAGACCCGAGTTCTCTCCCCAGCTCAACTGTTTTCTGTGTCAGTCACTAAAAAAAGTCATTCAGTCTCTACGACAGTGCTTTACAGCAAATGTGTCTTAGATGATGTGCTAGGATATTGATGACATATTTGATCCATTCAGCCTTCAAGACAGCCAAGGCAGGTCCTGCGGTGGCCGGATCCCCTGGCCTTTCATCTCTGGCTGTGCTACATAAATTACTTCGGTGTGTTGAATGTGATAATTTGGGGGAATTATTGTTCTATATGATTCAGTTTCCTCATTCATAGAATGGGTGGTAGGGAAGGAAATCGATTTTATGCTTCTATGAATGTGAGCCGGAAATTGCAATTACAGAAGAATCACAGGAGCCCCTATATACATGGCCTGGAAAACGAATTTCTGCTCTTATTTGTTAAAATCTCTGCGAACCCTTAAATTCTTTTTCAGCAGAAATAACAAAAAAAAGTCACTTGTCTTTTTTCTCAAATAACAAGTATGTTTTTTTCCAGCTCAGTAGATATTTACCTAAGGGTAAAGAAATTAAGAAAATTAAAAAGGAACCATAGACTGTTATAGTATTCAAAGGCAAAATTAAAGTTATCTATGTGGGATTAGAAATTTGCATTTATCTTTCAGCAAATTGTTTTGTTATAAATAAATTAATTTGAAAATTAGTTCCTAGAGTTGAAGGATGGTAAGTGATCAATAATCACACACCAATGAGGCTGTTATTGTCAAAGTAAGTAAAAAGCTTTTCAAGGTGAAAGCCTCAAACCTGTTGAATATTTTTATTTGGATGTGAAAAAAGGATCTCTTACTTCCCTACTCCTTTCCCCTGAAATTTGCTCATTTATATCAATAAAAAATTTAATGCATGCAGGATTGATCCAATAGCCATTTTCAGGTTGAAGCTAGGTTTTTATAGACTTCTAATATTTTTCTGTTCAATGGGATTTATCAAATGTTTTAATACTTTTGGATAAAAGAAGGGAATGCAATGTTCTTATCAGTGAATCAATCATTTACTGACTCATCTGGGAATATAACTCTCCATTAAGATGTACCAGAACATGTCCAAAGAAAGAATGGTTGTTACACATCCTGACAATAATAATTCTAGCTCTTGAGTTTGGGTGGCCTACAAGGTGCCAAGCAGTAAGCAATATGCTTTTATGTGTGGCCTCATTAATTCTCACCATAACTTTCAAAAGTAAGTATCTCTATCATCACTCGGGGAAAAATGGCAGAAATTTTTCTGACTACATTGCAAAAAGAGGTTTTACACATCCAATTGTTCGTCACAATCTAATGTCCAATTTCGTTTCTAGTAGTTACATGTTTGCAGCACCAAGAAGTTTACGCATTTCAAATCTACAGGTTATCTATAAAGGGAGTAATACTTTGCTCTCTATGAGCAAAGACTGCCATCTTGTGGACATTACACATATAACAAAAACAATCACTATGGAACTAAAAACTCACTGCGCTCATTAATTTTGCAACTAGATTCTTGCATTGTCACACACACACAAAGAAAACACACATTGATGTTTCTCATAACTGAAAGAAAAAACTTTCCTTTAGGTGGTTAAGTCTCATTTAAAGGTACAAGTGCTTTTCAATATTTGAAAAGAAAAATATCTCCTCATTTATTATAAGGACTCATCCCATTAGTCTTTAAGGCAGTGCATTATAGTCTGCTAAACTTCCTTTATCTAATCCTTAAATAAGTTTTTGTTAAATAATAAAAAGGACAATGTAGTGAGATTTTTCAATTGAATTTCCAGGAGCATCGCATTTTGTAGCTAGAATTTATAGCAGAACTCCAGACCCAGAGAATACTTCCGTTCCCTTCCTACACTTCTATTCCATGCCAGCCAGGATTCCTGGGATCTGTTGTGGGCTGGTCAGAGCTTGACTGAGAGATCCTGATGCCCAATTGTTCTTTGTACTCTAAAGGTAGGCTCTTCCTGCAATGCCTCAGCCACCTGTGTGTTTTCTAAATACAAATGGCATCATGAGATCAATATAAAGAGATCATATAAAGAGATTTCTGTGGTGCAATGATACCTAAAGGTACATAACGATGCCTCTTTCCTCTTCTCTCTCAGTAACTCCTGCCACCCAGTTCACTGACTCTAAAATTTCCAGAATTAAACAATTTCTTTGGATTTAAGGCCCTGTACTGTTAGAATCAAAATGGGTGACAAAATAGGTGACACTTTGAAAGACTATTTTTAAAACCAAAGTATTTTTGAGCAGTAGAAATAATAAGAATACATTGTGAGTGATACCAAATACCACTGAGGAGACAGACTGGGCAATCATCGGTTCCCGAATAAATATGTGAATGAAAAAATTAACATAAATGGAGGGCATTAAAAAGAAACAATTTCACAGTATTGCCTGGGGCCATTCTGGTTGAATGTACAGCTGTAGTTTAACATAAATTTTGTACCCAAGAAAGCTCCTGGCATGAAATCACTCTTTAAATATTTATCGAGTGGGTAGGTGAATAAGAGGAAATAGAATAAATTAGAAAATGGCATCGGCATGATAAGAAAAAGTAGAATCTGAGGGCAAGGTCCATTTACCAAAAACCGTGTTGAACATATTCAATCAATGAATATGTGCTTGCTCTGAGTTAGGCGGCATGAAAGAGGGTGAATACCTAGCCATTAATTAGATTGCCACAAATAATTACGAAGGATGATAAGTGCCGTGAGGAAAACTTCCACTTCCACAGATACTGACCACTGTAGGAGGAACAGGGGAACTTGGGAGCCCATTTTGTGCCCAGATAGATTCTTATTAAGAAAATGTTGCTCTAGTGTCCTTTTATTTCTACATGTACCTATAAGCTTTAAGGAGGATTTCTTTTTTTAGATATGAGTAAATTTTTCCTTCAAGATAGTCAATGGTGCCTGTACTACCTAGTGTCCTTAGGTGGATAAATACCTAAAGGGTTTGCTAATGTCATTTGAATAGTATTCATGGATAGGCCACACAAGCAGCTTCGACGCTGTAATTAAATAAGTGTGTGATACAAGTACAATGCCGCCAGTTTCCACAAGTTATGAGTCCTGTGGATCAAGGCACTGTTTCTCAAGTGTATTCCTCAAAACTCTAGCCCTGTGGGTTATGTTATTGGGGACAAAAATGAGGAAAAGGGAATGAAAGTCAGACAAGTTTAGGAAATGCTGAATTAAACAAAAACATGCAAGTTTTCTTTTCTGCAGGTCTTCTTAGAGCCTTTAATATGCTGACTTCTCTGTAAATTTCCAAGAGGGCGTTTTTTAAAAATTAACGACCACAGGACCTTTTTCTTGCAAAAGCCCTCTAGGTCCTAGTGTCCTATGGAACATGCTTTTAGAAATTCTTTGTTTTCTGTGTTTTTTTTTTTTTTGCCACACCTATTATATATTTTTTTAAATGCCAGTTCATTTTTTTTCATACTATATATACATAATTTTTTTAATATTTTTCCCTTCCCCCCCTACTTTGTATATTTTGGATATTAGGCCCTTATTGGAGGTGTTGCTTGCAAATATCTTTTCTCATTTGGATGATTGTCTCTTCACCTTGTTGATGGTTTCTTTTGCTGAGCAGAAGCTTTTTAGTTTGATGTAGTCCCATTTATTTATTTTTGCTCTTACTTCCCTTGCCTCTGAGGTCAAATTCATAAAATCCTCTTTAAGCCCAAGGTCCTTGATTTTAGTTCCTATGTTTTCTTCTATGCATTTTATTATTTCTGGTCTTGTATTCAGGTGCTTAATCCATTTTGAGTTAATTTTGGTATGTGGTGATAGACAACAGCTTCATTCTTTTGCAGGTGGCTTTCCAGTTTTCCCAGCACCAGGCTTTCCTTTCTCCACTGTATATTTTTGGCATTTTTGTCAAAAATTTTTGCCCTTATAAATATGGGTTTACTTCTGGACTCTCGATTCTGTTCCACTTGTCCGTGTGTCTATTTGTCTGCCAATGCCATGCCGTTTTGATTACTGTCACTTTGTAGTATAATTTGAAGTTGGGCAGAGTGATGCCTCCAGTCTCCTTTTTTCTCAGGATGGCTTTGGCAATTCGAAGTCTTTTGTGCTTCCGTACAAATCTGATGATTTTTTGTTCTATTTCTTTAAAAAAATGCCGATGGGATTTTGATGGGGATTGCATTAAATCTGTATAATGCTTTAGGTAATATGATCATTTTAACTATGTTGATTCTTCCAATCCAAGAACACGGAATATCTTTCCATTTCTTTGTATCTTCTTTAATATCTTTTAATAGGGTCTTGTAGTTTTCATTATATAAGTCCTTCACATGGTTCATTAGATTAATTCCTAGGTATTTTATTTTTTGTTGTTGCAATTGCAAAAGGAATTGTTTTTTCCACTTCTTTTTCTGACACTTCATTATTAGAGTACAGGAATACTATGGATTTTTGAATGTTGATTTTGTATCCAGAAACATTACTGTATTTGCTTATTGTTTCTAGTAGTGTTCTTGTGGAGTCTTTAGGGTTTTCTATATAGAGAATCATGTCATCCGCGAATAGTGACAGTTTGACATCTTCATTTCCTATTTGGATGCTTTTTATATCTTTCTCTTGCCTGATTGCACTCGCTAGGACCTTCAGTGTTATATTGAATAACAGTGGTGATAGTGGGCAGCCTTGCCTTGTTCCTGATCTTAGAGGGAAGGATTTTAGTTTTTCACTATTAAGTATAATGTTGGCTGAGGGCTTGTCATAAATGGCCTTTATTATGTTAAGAAATTCTGTGTTTTCTAAATACAAATGACTGTCTAGGATAGAGGCTAGGATTGGGGTGATCCATTCATATAAATATTAATGTTCATCATCATTTTTGTAAACTCAACTCATCAAGTTAACTGCCCTTTTTGAACAACACTCTGAAGCAACAGAATTTTAGACAGATCAATTTCATAAGAAAGAAGTGCAGGCTGTGAGGGAGGCTCCAGTGCAATGTCGGCCCTGCAGTGTCAGCAGGTGGCACTATCTGAAGGTGGATGATAGGCACATAAGACCAACTCTCCCTAGGGCTTCCTTACTCTTGTTTAACTCGGACTGAATGTTGATCCCACCTCCAATGTTATCTTTCAGTTCATTCTTATAGAACCACGGATGACATGAAACAGATAAAAAGGAAAATATATCAGCAAAAGTGAATAATTTACTTCTTCCAGATAGGCTCTTTTTCTTTCTAAAGTTTTAAGCAGTTTCTTCCCCAAATTCTCCAAGGCCTAGGGCAAGAGTACAAATATGGGTCCCCATATCCTGTCTATGTAGAAGTTACAAATCAAGCTAAACGATTAGATGAAATATGTTGTATCCTCTTACTTTGACAAATATACCTTCCTGACCCCTAGAAAGCCAGGTTTAAGTTTCTAGCTCGTGACTAGCTAGGAGTTCTGCACTGACCCATGGCACAGGAGTCAGCCGCTCGTCCCCTCTCTTCCATGCCCAGCTCTGTCCTGCACAGGGAAGTGTGTGTGCACCTGAGCTCAAACACCCAAGCTCTGTCCACACTCTCAGGACTATGGACCTGCATGCATCCATGGCTGTGAGATCTGCTCTCAGGAGATAATTCATGGGAATAGGTCTTCCCAGGTCCTGCACAAGCGTTTTGAGTTGTTTGGGCAAAAAATTATAAGGACCCCTAAGGGTGGTGCTTACTCTGGATAGGCTCATGGCCTTGGCCCTGACCATTCTCACCCTGTGAGAAGGGGTGCAGCTGGAGAGCCAGAGTTAGACAGGTCTCAGAGCCAAAAGTTTATTTTAATTGAGAATAAAACTTCTATGAAAATCACACTTAAAAAGCTGCAGTCTTTGCAGCTACCCCCAGCCTCTAGGGGGAAAAAAAAAAAGAAGAAGAAGAAGAAGAAAAAGAGTATTTCTTGTTTTAATTTAACTACTTCTGAAAGCCTCTGGTCAACTTTTCTTCTCGTTCTCCAAGGTAAGATTATTTCCCCTTCGGCATTAAATGGGAAACTAGATCAGTTGTGTGAAAAACCGAAAATGATGCATTTTATCAACTTCAAACTTGTCCCAAGGCTTTCTCCCACACTGTGTTAAATAATAGAAGTCTTTTTAATTGAATTTCTTTGTGTGTAGCATATGCTGGGCAACATTATGCCAGCATCTTGCCCTAAGCAGCAAAATGTTCTTCATAAAAGCATTAAGATCCAGTGCATCATTTTGCATGTAGGAAAAGAACACAGAACTGCAGCAGCTTGAAACCACATAAAAACAGTGCCTCTGAAATGTAATTGTAAAAGCACATCGCAACAAATGGGGGCGGAGGAGGATATTTAGGATTATAAAATAAAACAAAAAAAAAGAAGAAGAAGAAGGGAGGAAGGAAAGCACTGTGGCACAACTCTGTCTATAGAATCGAAGCAATAATGTTTGTTGTGTCCTAGCATTCCATCCGCAGGGTAATCTATATATTTTTATTTCCCCCTGGAGGCCACCATCCTCTAGGGGTAGGATTATAAATGGAAGTGCTGTGCACTCAGGCAATAATTGTAACACATGATTGGTTCTTTACCCCTAAGGATTCTGGAGCTTCAGCAGAATGGTGACATGGATATCCTGAAGCACAAATGGTGGCCAAAGAATGGCCAATGTGACCTGTATTCCTCAGTGGACACAAAGCAGAAAGGAGGTGCCCTGGACATAAAGAGCTTTGCAGGGGTGTTTTGTATCCTGGCTGCTGGAATTGTCCTCTCCTGCTTTATAGCCATGCTGGAGACGTGGTGGAACAAGAGGAAAGGCTCCCGGGTCCCTTCAAAAGAGGTACTTGATTGGGAGCTTGGGGACTAAGTTGAGCCAACAAGCAGGCTGTTTCCAGGGAGACTAATCACAAGGGAGGGGATGAAGGGTTGGGAGTGGTCCTTGTTTCTTTTTTCCTGGAAGAGTGAAAATAAATCTGTGAAATCTAATAATTGATAAGACCAATACCAATTCTATTGTAGACATCCTAGATAAATGAAGAGGAGACTACAGTGTTTGAAAGACTGACAATTTCATGTGCCATAATGGGCTTTGAAATTCTTCCTAATCTCGCGATAAAATTTAATTCAATGACTTTTTAAAGGCTGTGATTCCCTTGACCAGTTCACAAAGATACTTCTTTATTTCCATTAGCTGTTTAGCTTATAGGTAAATTACTTGTATCTTTAAGATTCAGCCTAAGAAATCCAATTAAACCGTAAAATAATCAGAATTTTCTCTTCATCGCCAGTGACTGTTGCACTCTCTCTGCATATAGACCTAAGAGAAGTGATTATATATTTCTAGCTCTGAAGTCTCTAAGCTTTTAACAAATCCATATCATGGAATCATCTAGAATTCAATATTTCTCCTTTACTCTTGAGTCAGCTCAACTCCAAACCCATATTAAAATTTTTCCAGAGATTTGAGAGAATAACTAAAGAATTACATATAATATCTCATTTAAAGTGGCATGTGCCTTGTTTTCATTTAAAAAAAAAAATATATGGGATCTATAAGTATCTTATTTCTACCAGGTCAAAAACGTGAAATTTTTTCAATAATAAAATCATTTTCACTAAAGCTTCACAAACTGAAATGAAAACAATCTAAATTTGCTGAATGATTTGATTTGCTGGATAGTTTCAAAGAAGGACCATTTTAAAGTTTCTATAACTAGACCTTGGCTAACTGATGCCTAGAGGGAGTCCTAAAAGGATCTGTTTTATGCACAAATAAAAATGACTTCTTATTTGCACATGAATTTCTGTATGTTAATGTATTCTTTCAAACATATTGTTTTCTAGTCTAAGGATTCCTTCCTACTGCCATATATGCAGAATTGATTAGCGCCATTTATAAGGAAAAGCTTGGCTCAGCAAAAATAAATCTTAGCTTCCTACCTGTCTGAATGATCATAAATTAATGGAGTATAAACTAAAAATTAATCAGGTTTTATCATAGTGTTTTCTCTGTGTAATAAGCTTTGGTACCTCTACTGATGTTGATTCAATGCAAAAGACTATATTAATGCAACATAATAGCTGAGACTTCGTATTCTCAAAAATCTGAAAATTAAGGACTCCCCAAGCTCCTTATATTTTGAATTACTATATGTGATATTAAATTTTTGCATTATTATATCTGTTGATGGATGACTACATTATAGTTGCTGTGGGAACCATAAAATTGTATTTCAGCCCTCTAAAGTCTCAGTGATAATATTACATTAACGGATTTTTTTATTGGATTTTGAAATGAGAAAGAAGAAGAAAAACAGTGATGCACTCAAAATATTTTTCACTTAGGAGCACTATAATAGCACAATAAAAAAATACATACTCTATTCTAACTCATGACAGCTAATCCAAATCTTATGAACAAATATTTTCTCCTCTTATGATTAATAGACATTTTTAAATCACAATTTTAATTTATTGAACTTGGCTATAAATAAAACAAAGGATAATTTTATTTTTTACCAGTTATATTTTTCAAATATTGGGCTTTGATGCTTACTTTTAGTGAAAATCCTAAGAAATTTATGAAATAGTTTCAACTCCAGAAATCTGAGGTTTTACTTTTCCTTTATTAAGCACCTTCTTACTAAGACTTCATTAGCATAGCTCAAAACATATACCTCCCCTAAAGTAAAGCTGTCACTCATATGTCATGACTTGAAGGGATCTCTAAATGTCCCACTGACCTCACTGTATTGCCTCATTCAGGTAGGAGGCAGCTTGAGTGTATGAAATCTCTCAAATAGAAATTAATTCTCTTGTGTTGAATATCGCTCTCTCTAAACAATCTCTATATCTCTAACCTACGAAGAAATAATGCTAAAATAGTCACTAACACTCTAGTGTGAACTAGCATATTAGCATATTGTATCGCTTATCTCCAAGAATAGAAAGTTAGAGTTAGGAGTGAGTAGTGGAAAGGAACAAAAATCTAACTTGGAATGAGACACCCTGAAAAGAGGAAGCATGTGTAAAGAAGAGGTGGGAGTGGGGAAGATGAGTTGCCAAAACTATACTTTTTATTTGTACAGTTTTACCAGGTCTGTCTTGTTCTTATACAAGGCAATCACCCATCTACTGTTCCCATATTTTGTAGTTGCATGTGGCGTATATTCATTTTAGAACTTTTTACTGCAAGAAAAATATTTATTATAGATAATCGTATCTCAGAATCCTTGGTACTCCCAGAACCTAGTACAGTGCCTGGCTCATATTAGGTGCTCAATAAATACTTGTTAAATGAATAAACCCCAAAGTTCAGTTCATCACATATCATGTTTGCTGAACTACTTTTTTTTAACCATGGAAGCTAGTACTGATGAGAACCTTATCTTCTTTTTCTTCATCTCCAGGATGACAAGGAAATTGACCTGGAGCACCTCCATAGACGTGTAAATAGCTTGTGCACAGATGACGACAGCCCCCATAAACAGTTTTCCACCTCGTCAATTGATTTGACCCCTCTGGACATTGACACTTTGCCAACACGACAAGCACTGGAGCAAATCAGTGATTTCAGGAACACTCATATTACCACAACAACCTTTATCCCAGAGCAGATCCAGACTCTTAGCCGCACACTATCAGCTAAAGCTGCCTCTGGTTTCGCTTTTGGCAACGTGCCTGAGCACCGAACTGGCCCTTTTAGGCACAGGGCACCTAATGGGGGCTTTTTCAGGAGTCCTATAAAAACAATGTCATCTATTCCCTATCAACCAACTCCTACTCTGGGGCTCAATCTGGGTAATGATCCAGACCGAGGCACCTCCATATGAGCATCCAACAAATCTCTTCGCTGTTTCTTTCGTAGGACTCCCTTTGCAAGGAGCAACTGTAACGTGGGACTAACATGGATGTAACTTTTTTTTTTTTTAATCAGAATTATTAGTAACAGTTCTAGTTCTTTCTCCCCACCTTCTCCCTCCTCTTTCCTCTATTCTTTTCTCTGCCTTTTCCCTCTCTTCCCATACATTTCCCTCCACTTTTTTCATTACTCAACTTGTTCCCCCAGAATATAGTATACTAGGATCCTATTAGTCCGCTTTTCATATACTGTACTTCAAGTCTAGGAAATGTGCACTGAGCATACTAAAAGTATATGCAGGATTAATTTTACATAAAGGCCTCTTATGTAACATTTCTCTATTTTTAAAGATATAATTGCAATAACTTCAGTCTTTTTACATTCTTCTGCTGCATCCATACAATGCTCCACTGCTGTTGAGTGTCCTTTAACTGTGGACCAAAGGCAATCCCTGCAGTGTTTATAAAATAATTTAAAGACCATTCAGGCCACATATTACGAGAATGCAATTTTGTAGGATTACAAAAAAGCCATTAATATGCCAGTCAAGACTACAGTTAAAACTACTCTTGCACTGCAACAGTGCATATGACCTTTATGTGATTGTACAGTATTAAAAGTTTTTTCTTATGTACAGTAAACTTTATCATATGGCAGAAGCCTCTCTTGTGTTAAATAAATTAGTATCTCATATATATACATATATATGCACCTATATAATGTGTATATATATTGAAAGGCGGCCATTGCTATTGCAATTCATTTAATAAAGCTTTAGTTTAAAAAAAAAGTATTGTATACAGGAACTATGTATAGTGCAGGGGTCTTTTCAGTTAGAAAAGGCAGGTTGCTTTAATGTTATTCTGACTTGCATTGTTTGCCAACAGAGAATATTTTATACTTTTGTTATTAAAACATCCAGGGCA
The DNA here is from genome assembly GCF_000151845.1 of Pteropus vampyrus. Lineage (NCBI taxonomy): Eukaryota > Metazoa > Chordata > Mammalia > Chiroptera > Pteropodidae > Pteropus > Pteropus vampyrus. The sequence goes on along the minus strand of NW_011888806.1, from coordinate 4,161,222 downwards.
ATTTAATATTTGTTCCTAGATGTAACTCATTTGAGTAGGTTTTGCATTTGCTATTCAGCAGTGTATAAAGCTAACCTTGATACTTTTACTTTTAATTAATTATCTAAACGGAAAATGCTATTAGCTGAACCACGTCCACAACAGCACATAGAGCTCTATAAGAGTTTAAACGTAGATGTTCATTGAAGGCTAATAAATTCTCTTCCAAAGCAGTAAGCCAGTTAATACAACTGTAGTTGGGGAGAGGTGGGAGCCCTTAAGAAATATTGATGTGGCCTTAATTACTGTCATACATTATCCTAAAGAAGAAAATATGATAACCATTCTGGGCTCTCAACTTAACCTCCTTTTTATATTCAGTTTTATTTGGAGGAGTTACGTATTTTTTACATTAGTGCCGAGTGTATAGAAGGATGACAGCAAAAACAGTGCCTCTTTGTGCACAACCCTTTTAAAGTAGCATTCTTACTGTTAGAAATGTAGAATGAACTTTGTTTGTAATCCTTAAATTAAAATGTGGTAAGTAGGAAGCAAGAAATTATCCTGTGTTCTTACGCAACCATACACTTATTTTAATCTAATTCATTCCGTGGCTAGGATTGATGTAGGAATCAACCTATGTGATTTGCTTTAGGAGAAATTAAGAGGTATATTCTTAAGGTATATTATATTTTGATGCTAATTCTGTTCTGGGGAGCATCTTGTACTGTCTCTGTTTTTGTACTAAATCTTCAAATATTGTCTACTGTGTAAGGCAGAAAAATTTCTTATCATGCAAAAACCATTTTGTTTCCAGGGTAACAAGTACCTAAGTGCATGCACAACTTGTTTATCCCTTGTAACATTCATGATCTTATCCACGACTCTGATTTTAAAACAGCAACAAAAAAAACCTTTACTAAAAGCTATATAGGGACATACCAGATGTTGCAGTGATTTTAGCTATCAAACTGTTAACCATGTACAATATTTAAAATAGGCCTATTTTGATGTATTGCCTATTATACAAATACACAAAACACTTTTTGGAGGCCTCAGTTATGAGTGGCAGAGCTTTCTGTGTATAATTTGTCTAAATAATTTGTCTAATAAAAATGTTTTCTAAACTTGCTCTCATACCATTGAAGTCTTAACTATAAAACTTGAAAATGCTTACTCTCTCACAAATTGAATGGAATGTTTCTAAAAATTTATCTTGAGTTAATTAAAGCATAAAACACATTCAGTTTTACTAGCAGAACTTTCTCAAAACGAGTGGCTCTCTCTAAACAATTCTAAGTGATGTCCTAGGCCAGTGAAAGACTGCTTTTCTACTATTAGAGATGATTTGAACCAACAATATTATTTTTCCTTATGGATGGCTCTGTGAGCACTTTTTGAGAGTAGGGTTATCCTGTTTTATGTAAAAAAAAAAAAAAAGCAACCATTATAATAATAGCAGAAGGAGGATTTGTTGCATCAAAGAAAAAGAAAATTAAGAGTAATTATTAAACTTAGAATTTATGTATTAATAATTGCTTTGCTGTTGCTCATAGTGCTAAATCTATTAATTTGAAAATCGATAGACTCCAAATTATATCTAATATGCTATTTTCTGCATTTGAACAATATTTAATTCATCTATCATTTAACCTATTCAATGGATATATATCTGAAAATATATTCGATTTAGATTAAAATCTCTAAGGTTCTAAAATTTCATTAAAAAATGAAGTTATTAAATGTTAGAACCAGGGGCAACTGTAGAGATCTAGACTATCACCCTCGTTTTACAAATAAGGGAGCATAAGATGCCAGGATGCTGTGACTCGCCCAAAAGTTCAACAAACTGAGACTTAAAATTGGGTCTTTTTTCTCCCCTTTTAACTCTGCCATGTCACATTTAGTCGCATTCGCAGGTCCTCATGGGTTGTAAACATAGGGACTGCTCAGGTACAATGCCTGCACCCACTCCCCTTGCCCAGCCTAAGCTGCAAATCCCAAGGAATCTCCTTCCTCTTCCTTGGCTGGGAACACACAGAGCTTCTGATTCAACTGCTCTTTTTACAGATGGGCCAGTGAACGCCGCAGGCTACTTCCCCAAGGTCAAAGCTCCAGGCAGAACTCAGCCAGACCCCGCTCCTGTCTATTACTACTTCCTTTAGACCATTGTTTGTCCTGGTTCGCACCACTTACACCAATCTGGTTATTCCAAAACAAGACAAATACCTTATATCCATGAACTTATATTCTTCTCAGATGTCGAATTTATTCCTTTAGTGAATCATTAAGAGAATTAGTTGTCACTTTCAACCACATCAGAAGTTATACACAGGTTTTGGTTTAATCATACGCTAGAAAATTGTTAAGACTTCCTTTCTTCCTCATATATATCAAACTACAGGCAATTTATCATTTTCTTAATTATGTTATTTTTCATCTCTTTTAGTTTAAGATTGGTTGTCAACTGAATAAATACTTTTAAAAATAGACTTTGCTGAATGGTACTTTGCTTCATCAATTAAAAAGGGAAAAATGATGAGAAGATCCATTTACCTACCCTACATAATATCATCTAAGCCACACAATTGGGTAACAAATTATTAATATTTTATAATCAGAATTTTGGAATGATGGAACACATTCTGTATTATGAGTATAGTAAGTATGCCAGAGCTAAGAACTTTTGTGCTAATAAACATAAATTTTATCCTTAAATATAGATCTCATGATAATTGATAAAATACAGTGGCTTAACTAAAAATTGTCTTCTTTCCTCTGTGTTTTTATTTCAAAGGACAACTCCTATTTCCAATCCTTGTGATCAGATTTTAATAAATGACTAGCAATTATGGCCATAATTATCACTGCAAGAAATTTTAGTCGATACTCTCTCATCAGATAGCATATATGAGCTCCCTTGGGTGGAAATAAATTAACTAACATTGAAAAAATCAAGAAATAAAGCAATTAGTGTTTACTGAAGATCTCTTATGTGAAAGCCACTGTGCTAAGCAGCTACACATGGCGTAAATGAAGATATTTGTTTAAGAATGGATGTATTCTACGGCCCAGTTCTTTCTTTGCCCCATATCAACATGCAAGATATAGATGCCAACTTATAGACTTTCTGAAGTGGCAGAAAAAATCACCCCAAACCAGTGTAGTCCTTGGACCTGCACCATCAAACTGACTTGAGCAATCCATTTCCATAGTTCTCAAGGGCTAATTGGGTCTGCCCTCTTATATTCAAATCACCTCCACAAAGACGACTTTTATTTACATTGCAACTAAAGCGCCTAGTCACCTTTCCAGTCATCTGAGACACAGGATACAGTGTGACCAATGAGTCCGATGAACGTATAGTGTTTTACAAGATGCCCACCATGATGACAGCCTATGCACATTTCTGGAAGAATAGAAACTTCATGGTTTGCTCCATTTTATAGAGCTGCACAGAGGCATGGAACAGGTATAGCAACATATGGTTCAGCCTGCCACGGAGATAGAAACAGAGTAAAGGCGCAGTCTCTCATCTTCTTACCTAAATTTTCCAAATAATTTCAATTTTTTCAATAGTTTTTCTTTTGTTTCCATGTAATATTAATAACAAAGCCAAAACTATTTAAATTCGAGATTTTTTTTTCATTATCTGAAAGCTCTAGCCTGACTTGTCATTCCATACAATTTAGAACCAACTGTCACCTTTTGACTAATTTTGCACATTTCCTAGAATTTCTTCACATTGCAGAAGAGAAACTGGCTGTGCTATTTGGACACATCACCCATCTGATGCCATAGACGTAGCCGTCTAATCTCTGTGAGGAATGAGGCCTTGCTTTCGTTTTGGAGAAATCCAATAGGTTATCACCTCAGCATTGACAGCGTATTTCAAAACTCTCAAACTATCTGTGATGTGATAGAAAATTAACAAAATTTTCAGGACAACATTTATTCTCATTAATTAAAAACTAATTAAGCTTCCATAACAGCTGCTTTAGAAAGAGAAACATATGTCACAAAATGAAGGAATGACAAAACATCAGAACCAGAGAAGGGATGAAAAACATCACTTTTAATAAAGATTTTGCCTGCCACAAGATTTGAAATATGAGTTGAAAGCAAATTTCAATTTTTAAAGTTGCTATATTTTATTTTTAAATTGACGCTACTGAAAAATTTTAGGAATTAAGTGCCCTATGTTCGTGACTATTTTTAATTTTTAAAAAATGTACTTTGATAAACAAATTACAACTTGTTTATTCACTGCACAAAAGATTCATAATAAGGAATCTTTAAGAATTAGTTCTTCTCTTGTGATAAAATAAGGTTCGATTTGCAAACGTTTAAGTTATATAACACTTTTCAAGATCATAGCCACCTCCTGAAGCATGGTACCTATATCTATTTCACACTGGACAAATAAGGAGTTGATAGTTAATATAAAATTCTTCCCAAGAATTATATTAAAGTTGACTTTAAAATTAACACTAGCCCTCTATTAGTATTTGTTTTTAAGAGTTGGTATCAAATTTGTTTTTAGAAGTAAAAACATGCTAAAATTAAGTCAAAAATAAAGGAAGCACATGTAGAGCTCATTTAATTTGACATTTTTATCTAGATATGGTTATTGTATATCTAATATGCTCAAGACAATGTTAAAAAAAGTTTTGACCATTAGTTGTTAGATGGATTGTAGCTGCATCACATAATTCACATTAGATATAAATACAGAATTTCACATATACCGCTTTTTAATGAGTACAATACTATTTGCCAAATTAACATATTAAAAATAGCAATACAGCAAGATATATATGTAATTGAGACTCCCAGATTTAATTCTACATGACTAAACATTTTAAAACTTACTACTCACTCAGATTTCTCCATGGAAACATCATGGTAAAAATGACTGTTGATAAACAGCCACTAGTGTACAAAACCACTTTCCATCTGCATAGACTCCGAAGTTTTTGGTGTGTCCAATTAACATGGTAAGTCTTATAATACAACTCAATCACCAACAATTAATATATTTTAATTAATTCTTTCTCATCCATCATCATTAAATGAAGTTTTAAATTCTTACTCCATAGTAATAATTTTGTGCCTCTTTTTTAAAAAACTACTATCAGTACTCATACATAAACTTTAATAAGGCTGCAGAGAAAACATTAGGAACAAAACAATCACATAAGATCAATCAGTCCATCTACTAATACTTTCTGAGCACCTACTATGAGCAAGGCACCCTAGGATGGAGATTTCCTAACTGGAGTGCCAAAGCACACTCCTGGACCCAAAGTAGCTCTGGTACTGAGGTACTGAGCCTCTCTCTCTCAGGATGGTGGGGTAAGCCCCCAGGCTGGAATTCTGCCCATAAGCAGTTCTCTTCATTTATACCTGACCTTTCCTCAGACAGCTTCCAAAGTTGAAGAAACAAAGTATAAACATTTGAAAAGTTAAATAAAAATTTATGGTTTAAATAACATCGGAAGACAAGAATATAAATTATATTATGATACAGAATATCTTTAATTGTCAAATTAGTGCTATAGATAAAATATTCTATGAGAAGAGACAACAAATAAGGCTACATGGCTTGGGATGGTTTCATGGAATATGTGGAAATTTAGCCGAATCAGAGAGAATATAGAGAGGTCAGAAGAATACCAAAGGGCTTCCAAGCGAAGGGTTTAGTGTCACCAAAGGCACAAGGGTGGGAACGAATGTTCAGAGGAGCAGTAGCCCACGACGTGTAGCATAAGGGTCTCGTGTCAAGATATAACAGGAAGTAAAGCTTGGGTGGGACTGTGGAAAAACTGTAAGCTGGGCTCAAGAGATTGATTACACTATATCCTGTTCATTCGCTCATTTACATATTCAACATATGTCCACTAAGGTCCTACTATGTGCAAGACACTATTCTAGGTGCTGGGGATACACCAGTAAACAAGGCAGAAATCCTTGCCCTAATGGAGTTTACAGTCAGCTGGAGGAGACAGACAATAAGCGGGATAAATAAGTGACGTATATAGCCTATTAGATGATTAAGTGCTATAGGAAAAAATGAAGGGAAGCAGGAAGGCCAGAGTGAGAGCAGTGATTTGCTATTTAAAATAAGGTGTCAGGCGAGGCCTCACTGATTAGTTGACATTGACTGAAGCCTGAAAGGGAGTGAGGGAGTTAGCAAAATTGCTGCCTTCGAAAGAACATTCCGGACTTTGGAAAGAGCTAGGACAAAGGCTCTGAGGTGGGAGTGTGCTGGGCATGTTTAAAAAATAGCAGGAATATTAGTGTGTCTGGGCCAGGATGAGTGATGAAAAAAGGGTCTTAGGGGAGCTCAGCAAGGTAACACATGGTCCACTCTATAAGGCTTAATAGGATTCTGCAAGGATTTTGGCTTTTGTTCCGCAAGAACAAAATTAAATTGGGAGATTTACGGGGGAGAAATTATAGTATTGAGAATTATTTATTTATTTTCCTTCATTCGGAGCCTAGGTGATGAATTCCTAACAGGTGGAGGGGATCTGATTTTTAAACTGTGCTCCCCATCTTCCTAAGGGTTTCTCTCAGGGTTTGTGAAATCTCTGGATTTCAATCAGAGCAGCTCTGCTTTGATTTCTTCATGTAGTCGACTTCCAGTTAAGATTTCCCTCGCCCTCCAAATAACACATTACTGACAGATGACCAAAACCTCAACTTCAATGTTTCTTAGGCAGCCTATTATAGTATTCAATAATTTTAATTGTCTAATTGTTAGATTATTCTTCCTTACAGTTGGTCTTTGTATTGTGTTGAAAGTTGCCCCTTATTGGTTCTTTGAAATGCTTTAGAACAAGCTTTATCCCTTTTTCCCACATAACATAAACCATGTTTCCCACACAGTGAATACCTAGAATTGACCAAATTGTCCTGTGATATGGTGACAGTGACTCAAATCCCATAATTGGGGCTTGAAATGGACCCAGTATCTGCAATGTCCTTAAGGAGAGAATGAGCTAGAGCAAAGTCCTCTTGCATTAGGCTTGCTAGAATGACTATACGGCAAACATACCTTAATAGATATCCAAAAAATGTTTCTAAATACAGACTTGTCTTATGAAAGAAACAAACTAAAATTAGCTCAAACATTACAGACACCTGCTATGTGAAAGCCAGTATACTTGGTACTATGAGTCAAATCAAATGCCAGTAGAACTGTGTTTGATTCCCATAACTGCTGAATGCTTTTAGTTCTGAGTTTATTTCAACTTGCGAGTTTGGAAAGTATTCGCTAATGCAGTTAAGAGTACTATAAGAAAATAAATAGTTAGGTCTGAAATACTCGCCATCACCAATCCTATCCTCTGACAGTATAAGGGGTGAGCTTTCACCAAGCAGATGCCATCAAAAACACAACTTGGATTCCATTCTGGATGTTGTCTACTGGCTTTAAGTATCTCCCAACACTGAGTTCATGATAGTGATTCACTTGTAAGAGGTCAAAGATGATTTCTCAGTTCTAAGGAGGGAAAAAAATATCATATACCAAATACAAAAAAAAAAAAGGTAATATGTGCCTTTATGAATTTAGAATAACTTTGGTAAAACCTACTTTTCAAATTGTTTAAGAATATAATTCTGTACAATTTACTCTTGTCCTACAACTCCAGTTTTAAAATGTAAACCATGATTCACAAAGTCACACGTGCAACTAATCTTTCCTAAAAAAGAGAATAGCACGCAAACTGTGTACACATGTTGTGTTGAATATCTATACAATATAAGAATTTCAAGGTAGTTTACGGAGGTGCATGTTTCTGAATTGTACTGAATAAAATACATGATGTATATCTCAGTTAGAATTATTTCAAAAGTAGGGAAATTTAGTCCATTCTCATCTAAAGAAGTAAGTTGCCAATTTCTGCTTCATTTCTTGCCTTTGCAGGCAAGCATTTATGTTTTCCAAAATACAGCAACTATGGGAAGGAGGGCTTGTTGGCCATGTGCCAAGCATAGAATTAGGCACTATGTACATGTTTCACTTGACTCTCATAATATCTCTGTAAGTTTGTTATTGTCAATACTAATTGAACAGTTTAAAAACAAAGAAAATATAACAAAACCTAAGACTCTGGAATGTTAAGTAATTGGGCCAAGGTCATATAATTAGCAAGTAACCAAAACAGAATTCAAACTCACGTCTATCTAACTCAGAGATCCATGTGGTTTTCACCACAACAGACCGCTCCTGGGATCAAAAAGAAATGGGAAGTAAAAGGTCCTTTTACAGTCCCTTGTTGCTGCCAAGGGCTTTGTACATATACTATGGAGATCCATAAAAATCAACTGATTCTCACTAGCTGAATACGTTTTTGATAAAGAAACTACAAGTGGTAGAAAAAATATTCGTAAAAAGTGGACATAGACGATGGATGCATTGAGATAGCTTAAAAAACATAATCGGATTCTGAGAAACACCCTGTCAGATAAGCATCTATGACAGAAACTGGCTGCTTGAAGACCAGCAAAACTGCTCGCCCTTCTGCATTTTTTATCTCTGCTAATAGTGGCAGTGACCTTTCTGGTCTTCTTCCCCTCTTTCTTAGAGTCCCTCTAATAGAAACATTAGAAAAACAAATCCCTGTTGAGTCAACTTACATAATGCTCTACTACCTGACCTGCTTTTTTCCAGCCCTATTGCTGTTAGACAAGTTTAAGGCCATGTTAGCTTCTGCCTAGAACCATTGCAACAGGTCTCCCAAGCTTCACTCTTTCTCAGATCACATTCCTCTCACACATCTTACTAGATAATCTTACCAAATTACTTCTCAGGTCAGGTCACTCCACAATTTAATTTTTTCCATAGCATTCCTATGGCCTGCTAACTAATGACTGAACACCTTAGCCAAGATTCTTTTGGCAGGAAGTACTAAGGCAGCCTTCACAGAGAAGCAACATTTAAGCCAAGGAGGTAAGATTTTGACAGAGATATGAATATAGACTGTAAAAGCAATGCACAAAGAGGAAATGGGAAAATATAATAGACAAGTAGAGGACCGGGAATAAGGCCTATTTGGCTTGAAAGAGGAGGTTCTATGGAAACAGACAGAGATAAAGTGGAAGAACTGGTTCATTGATGCATTTGGCAATTATAGTCTGAGAGTCCATTATATATATAAATATATATTAAACAAGATGCTAGGCATTGCACTACATACAAACATGCAAGACTCTTGAAGCTATTATAGCAAAGATGTCGTGTATATGCATAACTACAACATAAGGCAAAGTATGATGTGTTCCATAAAAGCAATACAACATAATAAGAATTCAGAGAAGGGAGAGATGATAGTCTTCTAGATATCCTTTTATCGAAATACAGCAATTTAAATGATATGTGGTATATAATAAGTACTTAAAAATCATCCAGAGTGTTTTGAGAATTCAGAGAAAGGAAAGATCTTTTCTCACCAGGGTGATAAAATGTCTTCGTGAAGAAGACAGTTTGGAAACTGGGTTTTAAAAGGAGTATAATTTCCACAGATATAGATTAGGGAAAAACATTTTTAGACAAAGGGAAAGATATGATCCAAGTCACAGAGGAGGAAAGTGCAGAGTATATTCGAGAATGATCAAATAATTTGGCTGCAACATATGGCCCATGAAGAGCAGTAAGGACATAACACGACAAAACTATAAAAATCAAATCCAACCACCTACTTAATGTTCAAGTCCCATATCTTTTACGATCTATTCCATTTTTGAACAGCTGTGAATATTAGAAATATGATGGTGTTTACAGTCTACTGGGAAAGATAGACAATTTGACAGGCAATGACAATAAATTGTGATAAGTGCGATAGTAATGGAAATGAGAGGTGATTCGCAACCCAAAATGAGAATAGGAAAAGCTCCCTAACTGAGATTCCAAGCTAGACCTGAAAGATAACTGAGAGTCAGCCAGGCAAAAGAAATAATTCTTCAGACCAGGTGACCAGCATATGCCAACACTTGAAGCCAGAGGGCAAGACTCGTTCCAGAGACTGACAGAAGTCAAGCTGAGTTCCAACTCAGAGGAAAAGGAGAATATCAAAAGAATAAAATGAAGAAGTAGGGAGCAGGCCTTGAAATACTTCATAAACCACTTTAAATAATTCGTCTGTTTAAGGAATAAAGCTCGGGCATCACTAAGAAGCCATTCAAGAGTTTAGAATGGAATAGTGACTTGACTGTATTATTTTTAAAGAATCACTCTTACTGCCCCAGGAGAGAGTTTTAGTGTTGGGACAAGATCTGTGAAAGCAGACCAGTTAGAAACCTCGTGTGGCAATGGAAGAATAGTCCTAGTGTCAGGTAGTAGCAGCAGAGATAGAAAAAAAATGAAAATATTCTAGAGAGAGTTGTGGCGGGAATGGAGTCTGGGTCTGGGTTTGAGGTATTTTTTAAAGTCGTGAGTATAAGTGAAATTATAAGATAATAAAATTATCCAAGAAATAAAGGCTTCTATTTAGCAGAAAATAAAGCCTGGTCATAGAAACCTGAGGAAGATTCACATTGGATCAAAGGACAGAAGAGATAGCTAAAAGAATAAAGAAGAAAACTATAGGAGTGAGGAGTCTCAGAAGTCAAGGGAAGAGAATATTTCAATAGAATGATCAATATTGTCAAGTGCCACTCAAAGAAGGAAAATTACTCATTGGAATCAGCAACATGAAAATCCTCAGAACAGTGGTGTCAAGAACAGTTCATGAGAATTGTGGAGATGGAGGCCAGACTGCAGTTGGGGGAAGAACAAGTAGAAGGGCATATACACTGTTCTTCCAGGGAGTATGGTAATGAGAGGAGAAAAAAAGAGCTGTACCTGGAGAAGAAAATGAGGTCCAAGGGGGATGTTTGTTTGTTTCCAAGACAGGAGAGACTTGAGCACATTTCGCTGGAAGGTCCTTCCTATTGGAAAGAACCAGTAGTGAGGTCAAAGTTGAAGTACAGTAGCAAGTAGGATATTCAAAAGGTAAAATGGAGTGGGATCCAGGGCACAACTAGTCTTCAATAGAAGGGACACGTTCTATATGGACAAATGAAAGGATGAGTGTGAATGTAAGTAAATGTCTAGGTTCAGTAGGATGTTTAGTGAGAGTTCTGTTGGATTCTATTTTCCATAAAATGAAGGAAGCAGATCACTGGTGAGAGTCAGGTAGCAGAGATTTTAGAAGAGTAAAGAATTAGAGAGCTGACTAGAGCAACACGGTTAGACCGGTAGCTTTGAGGGTTCGGCTGAGGCTGGAGTCCATGACCTTATGGTGGCCTGATCTGCACAGTTGTAATTTTTCAACCTGTCTCAGCAGCTTCAGTGTAGTTGTAGAAAGACAGATAGTTAGATTTAACCATAGTTGTAGATTTGACAAAAGTATGAATAAACAGTAGAGTGACCATTCAATGTGGTACTAAACAAAAGGCAATTTTAATGGGTTATGTCCCTGTGGTATATGAAATACAGAGAGAGGCCATATTAGCTAGAGTAAACAATGCTACTTGCTATTAAAATAAAATAAAATAAAAAAAGGTCCACAGCCCCAGCAAATCTCGGTGCTTTAACAAAATAGATTATTTTGCATTCATATAAATTTCAAAGACAAGCAGAAAGTTGTCTTTCAGGTGGTAATTCAGGGCCCCCTCCAATTCCTTCCATTTAGCGGCTCTCTCATGCCCAAGAGCTTGTGAGTCCTCTGATGGACCTTCTGCCTGCAGCAAATGCAATTGGGAGAGAACTTAGAGGATTGTGGGAGTTTCAATGCACCAGATCTAGAAGTAGTGCTCATCACTTCTACCCATATTCCATTGGCTATCGTGTGGCCACATTGAAACAGTTTTGATAAGTATTTGACCTGACTGCCATAGACACTCAGAGTCAAGTTAGGAAGCTTTGTAATAATCTAAACATAAAGAAATAACAGGCTAAAGAAGACAGAAAAACAGTTGAAATAAAAAGGAAAAAAAATCAACAGAATTTGGTAATTGCTTAGATCAAGGATGATAAACAAGGTCTGTCTAAAGCACAGCATTAAAAGAAATTATGAGGTCAAAATCCAGATTCAGTGAGGCCTACCTAAACTATCCTATTTAAAGTTATGGTGGGAGGTAGACGGGGGGGGTCAAAAAAATTAAATCATTTTTTCAGTTAAAAAACTAATTAAAAAAATAAAAATTAAAAAATTAAAAATTAAAAAAATAACACGTTTCATTTTCCCTTACATGGCTCAAGTCTTTTTCACAGCACCTATCACCTAACATACTTAATTGTTATTTTCTTTTTACTTACTTGTTATTGCCTTTTCCCAACTACTATAAAGTAAGCATTACTTTTTCTTCAGTGCCTAAATCAGTGTCTTGGTGAGGGGGGGGGGCGGTCATTGAATTATTGAATGCCATAAGATTAACATGATCCATTACAGTGGGGTCAAGTTGAAGTGAGAAATACACACACATATTTCCTAATTCTGGCTTAGCTGCAGAAAGTGAAGGAAGACTCAGACATCACGACAGAGAGGTTAGATATCTGGAGGAACAGTAGACTCCAGTAGAGAGAATATTTCATACATGTGTACATGGAATAAAAGACATTTAGTTTTAGAAACTTCATATTTGAAATGAAGGTAAAATAGTCAGGTGGATATATTCAGCAGGACATCAAAATATAAAACCCGGGTTTAGACAAAACATTAAGGATTGAAGTCTTAGGATAAGAAGATGGAAAGTTATTTAATGGGCGATGAAATTTTTGAGTAGCCAAATTGTATGATCTAAGAAATACTCGTGGATAATCAGTCTAGTGACTTCCTGTTAGATAAAATAACATGACTTAATTCTGTCAAAACTATTCTTACAAGGGAATTTTTTACTGCATTATTTGAATCAATACCAGTGTACTTACGTAAAGTGTGCCATATACACAAAAAAAATGTAAAACTTTTCTTATGGTTCTCTTTTTGAAAAATGATCATCATCTCTGCCCTCTGTGGTTCTGAATGCAAACAGGCCTATCCCTTGAGGAGTCCTGAATTGAACTAACTGACCAAAAGATGGAAAAACAAATCATCTTTTTATTATTTTTCAACTGTGTCCTTGGGGAACAAAGAAGCAACCTTGTTTTCTCCTCACAATCTTTTCTCATATCCATCCTACTCTCAAAATAATAGCAAAAAAAAAGTGAATAATAGCAATACTGGCAAAAATCTAATTTAACTACAAATGCTAGATAGATGACCAGAAGATTTTTATAATTCAAATTTTCAGTAAATAATCATATAACTGATTTTTAATTGCTATTCTAAATGTTTACATTTTAAATTTCATCTAAATTAGCTATTATGAATTTTAATAGGAAATAAGTAAAAATATTAATGTCATATCTATATGTAAAAATACTTATAAATATTCAGGATAATGTCCAGGCTCCACATCAACTAATAATTAGGTTTTTTTAACATAAAGAAATGCTTATGTTTCAGTTATGATTTCATAGAATAATTTGTCTGATATTGAGCTAATGCTTCCTCATCTATCATGCCAAAAGGTAACTTAACCAGTGACCCCCAACATGATCTTGGTCAAAATCAATCACCAAAAAAATAACATTTTTATGATATTTTTAGTGTCACATTTTCCCAATTTTTTTCATAAAATGTTTACTGAAATTACAGTAAAATACTCTACATGGCCCCATATTTTTTGATCCCTATTAAAATGGAACGTAATGTACTATATTTGAAAAAAATTGCATAAGACCTGTTTGAGAGTAGTTTTGGAGGCTAATTGTTATATAGACTTAAATATCCACTGACTCTCTACAATTGACAGAGTATGATTTTCAGAAGTATCTCGACCTCTAGAGAAGTTTAGAAAATTCTGAACAATTTAGTATGAAAAAACTGAAGTTTCTCTGTATATAGACAAAATATAAAAAACAGGTTCCCTTAAATACTCTTTAGAACACACTACAATAAAATGAGCATGAAGAATTCAATATAATTATCTAATGTGATTATTTAGAAGCAAAGATAGAAGATAAGTAAAACAAAAGCAGTCCTTAACTTATAAAAAGTTCATTTCCAGGAGCTCATTTACGAGTCAGTTATTTTGAACACATGGTATATTATTCTATAGAGAGAAGAGAAAGGTATACATAATGGTTGGTTTTTAGGCTAATCTATTATTGAATATTGTTGAAATATTTTTATTAAAATCTTCAAAAGCAACATTTTTGAAACATTAAATATGTTCTATACAAAGAGAAAATACAATAACATGAAAGCATAAAATGTTAAATGTTTTTATTTTTATTTTTTAGTAGAGTTGACATTCATATTATTTTATATTAGTTTTAGGTGTATAGCATAGTGGTTAGACTTTTTTATAATTTATGAAGTGATTCTTCCCAATTAGTACCGATCTGGCACTATATTACATTATTGACCATTTTCCCTGTGCCATACTTCACATCCCTATGACTATTTTGTAACTACCAATTTTGTACTTCTTAATCTTTTTATCTTTTTCATCCAGTTGTAAATGTTAGATATTTTTAGAATACTGGTATCCTTAGAAAATAAATTTAGCGTCATTGTTAAGAACCTAGAGTCTAAAAGCCAGGGTTCAAATTTATCATTTATCAGCTGTGTTACCCTAGACAAATTAGTGAATGTCTCTGTATTTCATTTTCCTCATTCATAAAATGGAAATAGTAATAGGTCATTCCTCTTAGTGTTGCTGAAAGGATTTATTGTCTTAACATTAAATGCAAAGTACTTAGAACAGTTCCTCGTTCACAACAGGCTCAAAATAGTGTTACAGTGTTATTCAACACACATTTCTGTTTATAATGCAAGAATTGATAAAAGATAGATGCCGCAAGAGTACCAACTATGGTAAAAGTTAATGTTTTATCTTCCAAGCCAATTCTACAATATCCTTATTGAAAGAAATGTAAAAATGAAAAATATATGCATTAACCACTCTGATACTTAGCAATTTTATACAATTCTGTGAAACTTTGCCATATAAAGTAAAAAACAAAAAATTAAAGCACTCAAATTTAGAAGTATAAATTTTATTCCAAAGAAAACAAACTTTTATGTAAAATTGAAAGCAACAAATAAACATGACAGAGACGCATAGACACAGACAGTGGATTAGTGGTTACCAGAGGGAAGCAGAGGAGGGGAAAGGTAGCTAGGGGTAAAGAGGGTCAAATACATGGTGATGGAAGGAGATCTGACTTTGGGTGGTGAACACACAATGCAATATGATGTATTATTGAATTGTACACTTAAAACATACAATTTTATTAACCAATGTCACCCCAATAATCTTAATTTTAAAAAAGGTTTTAAAAAGAAGAAAACAAACTTTTAAATCTGCAATAAACCCATGTCTTCAAGGTCAAAATCGTTCTTATGATTATATATTAGAATATATTTTATCTTAAATATCTCTAGAGCTTTAAGAACTCAATGAAGCTTCAGTAACATTATAAAAAGATCATATCCAAAGGCGAGTTGAAAATCAGTGAGTAAACCTGTTTAAAGTAATTCTACCAAACTAACACTAACAGCACAGTCTATTAATGTTAAAAAAAAAAGTATTTTTATTTTCTGTCAAAAAAAAATCAACACTGCTAATATAAAAGAAATTTTTGTCTTTTTAAGGTTTACCCACTAAAACCGTGCTCATTTTTCAAATTAAATAGAAACAGAAAAGAAAATGAGAGAGAGGCAGTTTCTGGCACGATAGACATTCGATGTTAGTTGAAGCAGCGACAAATACAAGGCTACACTAGTAGAGTCCCTTCTTTTCCTTTCTCCAATCACTCATCAGGGAAGAGAAAACTTAACTTCGCCTCAATTATATTGGGACTCCCTGCTGTCTTTTACAAAGCCAGGTGATGGCGCTGTGGTACCATTTGTCAAGATTTCCTTTTAAATCTCAGATATCCCTAAGCAACAGCGTTTTGTGAAGACTCAAACCATCTTTTGAAAAATAAATTATTTTAAATGTACTTTATTTTTCTCTTTAGTTGTAGGGAAGCCCACCATTTAAATCCTTGAGGTTATTTTAATGTTTAGTCTCTTTACAAGGATGTAAAACCTATAAATATAGGTGACAGTGTACTTTCTAAAAGATTGAGAGTAAATAGTGTATTTTGTGTCATTTGTTTTTGTAGTTCATCAATATAAAAATAAAAAGAAACAGATATATTTTGTCCACATTATTTTCAGATATCTATAATTTATATTTAAAGTCTTATGCCTCCAACCTCTAACCCAATGCCCAAATCCTTAGGGAAAAAAGGCTTTTCTCAACCAAAGGATACTCAATTTTAACCCCAGTTGTCTCTTAGCCCTCTCAGCTCTCAGTGAGAAGTCCTTGTTCCTCCTGAAAGTGATGTTATGAGGTTAGTTTGGTATGCACATACATTCTTACCTGCGAAGCAGGAATATATTATTGTGAAGCATGGTATGTGCCATTTAGCTGCAACCCTGTATAACTATTGTTTTAACCCATGATTTCAATGGAAATTCAGTTATTTTCCAAACAAAACCTTATGTTGATTCCCAATATGCCAAACAAATTAAATCAGTATTTAATTTACTTTATAGCTTAAAATTTATAAAGCTTAATTATTAAAAGGAAATAAATGTTGAATGTTTATGACTGTTCTATACCAAAGACTCAGCATTCAACTTTCTTTGGTGTTTTGATGAGGCCACATACAAAAGTAGTACAGTAAGTCTTTACTTAACGCCATCGATAGGTTCTTAGAAACTGTGACTTTAAGCAAAAAGACACATAACAACACCAATTTTATCACAGGCTAATTGATATAAATAAGAGTTAAGTTCCTACGGCATAATTCTTGTCCCAAAATATCATCAAACTTCTAAAGACCGAAAGCACTTCTAATATTAAACATTGAAATAAATGTGAGCTCTAGAGACATTTAAGACAGATGAATAAAAACAAGTAAAATATTTTCCAACCCACTTATTCCAGTTTAGGGTCTTGGATGACCACCACCTCTTTAGGCAGCTCAGGGCACAAGGCAGGACCCACCCTGGACAGGACACCCTTCCATCACTGGACATTCACACATGCACCCACACTCACTCAGGCTGGGACAATGTAGACTCACCAATTCACCTCACGTGCACATCTTTGGGATGTAGAAGGAAACTGGAGTCCCCAGAGAAAACCCACACAGACATGAGGAGAATGTGCACAAACAAAACAGACAGTGGCCCCGGCCAGGGATCAATTTTTTTTTCTCATCAATGTTATAACTAAATGACGTTATGATATAAGAAACTGTCTATATCATAGAATTTAAGGAAAATCATTTCTAACCTGCTTTGATAATGTCCTACTTTCCTATGAGACAAAAAAAAAAAA
>NW_011888806.1:4140651-4142850 GCF_000151845.1 Pteropus vampyrus | reverse complement strand
AAAATCAAAGTCCTAACAGAAATTCTATCAGTATGTCCCTAATCCTGAGCATAAATGATAGGTTCCTTTTTAGATGGCAATGATATGTCTGTGGAGTTTTATTTCCAGGGAGACAGGGCAGGATTTGCTGCTATGCAGACTGAATAATGTTGGAAGCCAACATCATGTCACATTTTGTGTGCCCTTTCCAAAGATTAATCCAAGCGTTACAAATGGGACACAGACTGCCATTGTCCCAGGGACACTTTAATAACCCACACCTACAATATTCAACCTGTTGTTTGCATAGGGACAACTTTGGGACACAAAAACCCACCAGAATGACTTGGGGAAAGGAGCCATGGAGAGGCAGAGACCCAGGCGCCACGGCACCTCCTCATTTCATCTTTCATGGCAAATGAGTCTGTTTGGAGCTTATTTATGCTTGAGGATGGGGGTCGTGCAGCTTGCTTTCTTCAAAGCTACTCAGCGAGCATGTCTTAAATCTGCTGCGTGTTAACTCAGTTTCTGCCTCTTGTTGCATTTTCAGCAGGCTTGCCAACTTGCAGATAATTTTTGTTTTGTTTTGCATAATGTAGTTTAAATTAAATAACATGGCCACATGCCCTCAGGATTTAAATTGTGCCTGGCCAGTGTCTTCTTTTTCTCCCCATCCCCCTCCTTGCCTTACAATTCCTGGCATCTGTTGTTCTACAAGGATATTCTTTAAGAATGGAAGACTCAGAAGAAAGCTTCACAATGAGAAGATTGTGAGAGGAAGATGAGAACTAACAATTTTCACATTCCCCAATTCATCATCTTTAAGTACTCCCATAAAATAATTGTTATTATAATCTTATGTACATTAGAAAACAAATTCTAATGGCCTAGTAGATCAGAATTGATAACTACAGTCCATATTGAGTTGAAAATATCAGTAACATTTTTCATATAAGATATTTTTCGTATAGATACAAATATTTAAGAACATGATGCATGAAATAATAAATAGTTATAACATATTTAATCTTACACATTTTGAACAGTATCATAAAATGACTTTTTTTCATTAGACCTATTATCTTAGTATGTAATAGCATGTTTGTGACAGAAGGAAAAATTTGAAAATAAGAGTTTTTTTTTTTAAGAAAAAGACCTTGGGGAAACCATAATAAAGCTAAATATTTACAGAAGCATCATGAAGGAAAAGATTGTGTGTGTGTGTGTGTAATATATACAATACTTATCAAAAGAAAATCATACACAATTACTTAGCTTACATTTTAATGACAGGTTTCCATATGTAAAAAATTACAAGAGGTAGAAGAGATAAACTGCAAACTAACTGTAGATTTTGCTAAAGGACGTGCCCCTACAATTTAAACTTAAATTTAGTATTTGTTTAAATAAATATCAATTAGTCCATAATAATATAACATTTCAAATTTATCTTTAGTGATTGATGTAATTTTTTAAAAAATAAAATTATTATATTTCCTTCTTTTTAAAAGTACAAGCTTCTTCTTGACTTCTGTAAATATTAATTTTGAGATATGAGAACCTGGTTTACATAAGAATATGTATATCATGTAGTCAGTTAAGAGTCTTAAAAGCAAGTATATTATTAACAGCAAGTAGTTCATGTGAAAATTGTGTGAAGATTTTTTGACTTTATAAGCTTAGTTGGAAGCCATAATATGACACAGCTGTTAAGGGAAAGAGTTGAAGGAGTGTGTGGAAAGATCCAAGTTTGTTCTCTGCTCTGGGTCTCACGAGGCTGAAACAGAGATTTTGGCTAAGCTGCTTTCCTTTCTGGAACCCGGGGTGCTCTTACAAGTTCACTTGTTGCAAGTTCCTGGCAGTCATAGGTGTGAGGCCAGGGTTCTCTTGCTGGCTGTTGGTCGGGGCCATTTACAGCTCCTAAAGGCTGACCACAGCTTACATCCACGTGGCCCTCTTGGGTTTCCAATCTCTCCTTTTGGAGGGTCCGAGTCCCTTTTAAGGGCTCACCTGATTAGGTGAAGTCCAACCAGATCGTCTGGCTTGTGATTAACTCAACATAACCTATTAGTAGCCTAATCGTGGGAGTGGTAGCTTATCATATCCGCAGGTCTTGCCTACACTCGAAGGGAAAGGGGTTATACAGAATACATTTACCAGCAGGTGGAAATCTTGAGGGCCGTCTTTGAATTCCTCCTTCCGCACCACCAATTACAGGTA
>NW_011888806.1:4086778-4140601 GCF_000151845.1 Pteropus vampyrus | reverse complement strand
AAGATTTTTTGACTTTATAAGCTTAGTTGGAAGCCATAATATGACACAGCTGTTAAGGGAAAGAGTTGAAGGAGTGTGTGGAAAGATCCAAGTTTGTTCTCTGCTCTGGGTCTCACGAGGCTGAAACAGAGATTTTGGCTAAGCTGCTTTCCTTTCTGGAACCCGGGGTGCTCTTACAAGTTCACTTGTTGCAAGTTCCTGGCAGTCATAGGTGTGAGGCCAGGGTTCTCTTGCTGGCTGTTGGTCGGGGCCATTTACAGCTCCTAAAGGCTGACCACAGCTTACATCCACGTGGCCCTCTTGGGTTTCCAATCTCTCCTTTTGGAGGGTCCGAGTCCCTTTTAAGGGCTCACCTGATTAGGTGAAGTCCAACCAGATCGTCTGGCTTGTGATTAACTCAACATAACCTATTAGTAGCCTAATCGTGGGAGTGGTAGCTTATCATATCCGCAGGTCTTGCCTACACTCGAAGGGAAAGGGGTTATACAGAATACATTTACCAGCAGGTGGAAATCTTGAGGGCCGTCTTTGAATTCCTCCTTCCGCACCACCAATTACAGGTAGTGAAATGGTTGTGAAGGACAAACTGAGACAGAGAAGGGAGGAACCTATTTAGACAGAGTGGACAGAAAAGGCGTCCCTGGAGCAGTGATATTTGACCTGAGCCTTGTAAGGCGAAGAACAAGCCTTCATGGGAATGCACATCAAAAGAGTGTTGTGTTGCTATTCGAATTAATGTATTATTAATTATTAATAATATAGCAATTATTGATAATACAATATTGTTACAACTCCACTTACCTGTCAAAGTACATCCTGATTACCATAATAACGAAAATTACTACTTCTAATGCATATTTTTTAATAGAACTCCTTTTTGTAGATGCTCTAATTTAGTTCCTCCAGGACAGAGGATATGTCTGAGCCTTTCCTAGAGGGCCTGCAGAGAAATGTCTCCGTAGCTATTGGTGGAAGATACCGAGTCAGTTTGCCCTTGGAAAGAAGCAAAGAAAGTTCCTTACAGACTAACAATTAGTTTCATCACATTGGCTACTGTATCAAAACTGTTCATGCATTAACTTAGAAGGTTTGGGGCAGGATATTTTTGAAACACGAATTCATATTCTGTTTTCTTCAGTTTTCCCTCCTTCCCTACACCAAGTGCAGAGCTCCTCCCTGTTTCTCTGCCTGGGGGATTTTGCAAAGTGGAAAGCAGAGCTTACAGGTACTTTTCCTGCCTTTGGTACAAATTTAAAGTTATCAGACAATGTTAGGAGATCTGGAGAGGCAAAGATGCCAGAGAGTTACTCTGAGAGCATTAAGAAAAAAGAGGGACAAAAGCGTGCCCCAAAATAAAAAAAAAAAGAGGGAAGGAGCCCATGGGTTGGGGAGAGGAGCTGTCAGTGAAAGAAACCGAGAGAGGAAGCTCTGAAGTGCAGGACTGCAGTCTCTCCAAATAATCCTACTTCCAAAACAAAAACAAAGGGACTCTCCCCTCAGTCTGGGACATAAATGTCTCATTGGAAAACAAGTGTGGACCCATGACCCCCAGAAACCTCCTGGACACGGTGGCTGTGTTTAAGGACTCAGGATCTTGGCACTAACTCTGTTGAAAGACACAGGTGGGAGAGGTAGAGGAGAACCTCACTAATGACTGTGATTGAATTCTGGAGTCAAATTTAAATCACATGTGAGTTTGTAGACCATGCATTGTGCACATTACATTGAGTACTTATGTATCAGGTGCATCAGGAAACTGTAACAATTTCTGTCCTCATTAAGCCACATTCAGGAAGTAGAACTGCTCTTACATAAGTTATTGACAACAGAGTATGTTTTGCTAGTTTAAATGGTTTGAAACATGTATGTACATTAGAGATTTCAATCTTCCTCTACTGTCTCATATGCCACCTCCCACACTCGGAATAGAGGTGCCCCGGCTGCGGCAGACTCTATCTGTTAGGAACCAGGCCCGGCCGCGCAGCAGGAGGTGAGCGGTGGGCCAGTGAGTGAAGCTTCATCTATATTTGCAGCCGCTCCCCAGCTCTAGCATCACCGCCTCAGCTCCACCTCAGATCATCAGGCATTAGATTCTCATAGGAGTACCAGTCCCTGATGCCAAAAATGTTGAGGACTGCTGGTGTAGAAGAAAAAGAGCTGGACCAATTAGCTGGAGTCCTGGGTCTATTCACGTGGCGATCATTTATTAAACGCTGTTTATTATTCAAGCATGCTGGACTTACAAAAACAGCACCGCTTCCTGCCTTTTATCACAGAGTGGAGAAAGGTAAATGAGAGAGAAAAGCAGGTTATATGCTATATACACAGTGGTTACTCACCAAGGCTCAGAAATCAGAAAGCAAGAGTTCAAATCTCAGCTCTAACACAGCTCAGCTCTCTGTCTGATCTCAGGTAAACCATTTGATGAGCCTCAAGCTCAGTTATCTCACCTGTTAAATAGTTTCTACAACTGATAAAATTTATTAATGATTCCTACCTCATGGTGGTGTTGTAGCTAAGAAGTAGTGTTTACGAAATTTTATTATTATAAATAAGTCTTTGCAATACAATGCCTTAAATACTGTGATATTATATTTATATGATTCTACATCTATTCCTTCAATCAGCACCTCTTTATTCAGGACCTACTGTGCTACTAGATCTGAGTGATAAAAGTCATGTAAAGTCTCCAAGAAAGACTGCCTCCTTTGTAAAATGAGAGGATTGGAATAGATGATCCCCAAAGTCTTTAAAAATTGGTCATGAGATCAAGGGGAATCTGTACAAAACACATTGTTTAGAAAAATATTTAGATAAATAAAGTTTTTGGAAGCTAGCTAATACTAAAATTTGGAATAATTTAATCATTTCACAATTCCAGTAGTGATACAGAAACTATGTGGTTATCTGGCAAATTTTATCAATAGAAGTAACCAGTCAATATTATTTGGGTAGATATGGTATCTCGAGTATACTCTCTTTAAGTAATTAAAGATTTAATTTAAAATCCAATTGAATTCAGTGAACTGACTCCTAATCCAATTGCTATGTTTTGTTTTTGTTTAAAAAGAAAAATATTTGAAAAAAAATTCATTGGTGTCTGTTTTCCCAAGTGGTTTCTGTAAACCTGGCTATAATAATTTTCAATAAAACACTAAGGAGATCTTATTTTAGTCACCAGTCAAATAAACGAAAACATTGTTAGCTCTAGAATTTGTCAATCCATTTCAAAAGGCTAAATTTCTCTTAAATTTTGCATGTTAAAAAAAAAAATGAAAGCAATAGGGTTTGGGTTAAGATGATGAGCGTGTGTTAGTTTGATATCTGGCATGCCAAATTCCATTGTTATTTTATAAGACAAAGATAACATCTCTGTAAAGAAGAAGGAAGAGGTAGAAAACAACTGGAACCATAGCAAGACAAGGTTTTCAGCACTTTGAAAATATATGATATGACAATGGCTGTTATGTAGTGTGACAGCAGTGATCCTGTGTAAACTGGGAGGCCCTGTGCATTGCTCCTCTGAACCTGTGGCTTTCACTGACGTTTATAAACAGGATGAGAACATAATACGACACTTGGCATGCAGCTGCTGCCATACAGCTGGAAAGTATGGCAATGTCTGATATGCACTTGTGTATCTTATTAAACTTGGGATTAAATAATTTGACAGTATCTGGTTTCTAGAAATACTGTGTGATATTAGGGAAAAAACATTAGTCTGTGTGGCATCAGAAGGATAAAAATACTGTTTTTGTACTCTTCTTTGTATATTTACATTGTATTAAAGATTTCGGCTTTGTTTAAGTAAAACAACCCTGTTCAACTTTCCAGATAACGTTTAAGTGAGTATTATGAATTCTTAGCTTTTTCTATTATCAAAGAAATTTTTCTTATCATTTATAGATATTTATGCAAATATTCATAAATAGTAACACAGATACATGTGAAAGGGTCAAGAGATGTAATTATAAAAGTTATTTTATAGTTCTTTCTAATTTGTGAAAATAATCATCTCCTTATTGTTAAAAATAGGTACTTGACCAATAGTTGAATAACTAAATCATTTCAAGAATCGTTTTCTCTCTTTCATTTAAGCTGTGGTTATAAAGACCAAGGTTAAAATAAATTTTGGCAATTAGCTGGTTGATCAATTATCTAAACATAAAATATGTTGAAAAATGCTGAATAAATTCAATGATATCGCTAATTATTTTCCTAAGAGTTAATAGATAATATCATTAATACAAACACATAAATAGTGCTCAATACATTTAGTAAACTGAATCTAATTTTCTTGAAAATAATCAACTCTTCGCTCATCAAATTTCTATTTTTTTCCTAGATCTATTATTCTGCTAGTAACATATTATTTTTTGGTAGGCCTAGCAATATATAAACATGAGTTATACAAACTTCTGTATAAAAGGAATAATATACCTAATTAATATAGATTGGTTTTCTAAACCAATCAAATAAACCAGATAATTATAAAATTTCTAGTTGTTTGCTTTTTTTATTTGCTTTTACAAATAAAAAGTTTCTTTTAGATAATTGGATAAAAATTGAATTTAACTATTATTTGAACATCTTAAGGTGATAAGTTTGTATATATGTAAACTTAAGCTGCACTTTTTCCTTATTTTCTGTTTTTTTTTATTTTCAGTTTCAAGTTCTAATTCAGTGACATAGTCCTGAAAGATTTGCCACATAAAGTACAATATGTGAGTAAACAGAGATATTTTAAATAAAACATAACACTATTTTATTAAATATTTCTAATTTACAAAAATAAAAATACTGAAATGTGGTATAAAATAATTAACTCTTCTTTCTATCTAGACTTTATATTAATAATATAGATAGTGACTTCTAACAGTTTTACAATACTTACAGCATTTCTTTCAATTTTATAAACAAGAAAATGGTTAAAGCACTGCACTTTCATTTCTTCATGAATAACTAAGAACCATGTACCACTATCTCAGATATGTTGATGCCACGACAGCAATAAACCAGAAACAAATTAATTTATAATTATAGGGTAAATCTGGTTAGACTAACAAATATATAAATGCACACAGACATATCTCAGGTTAGATTATTATCATGGGCTCAATCCAGGTTAAGAATCTCACCAAATGCCTACTTTGCAATTAAATTTCGTAGTACATCTATTTCTTTAAAATCCTATATTTAGAATATATGACATGTCTGTGCCCTTCTTATGTGTTTTGCTGCTTTTCTGAAGAGAGAAAATCCAGCTTCTGGGCCTGAATCTTTCTGGCTCCTGCACAGTAGCCGTTTCAGACCTGTGTGCTTATGTTTCCGATTCCTGGGAAGTTCTCTTTGCCACAGGGCGTGCCCTGAAACACATCAAAAGAACCAAGTTCTACAAAAGAAAAAAGAAACTCCAGTAGGCTTGAACATACAAAGAGAGGGAGAAAGAGATGAGAAAGGGGCCAGGCAGAGTGCTGAATACAAAATGAGTTCAACCAACCCCAGGAGCTCTTCATCACTTACATTTATCTTATTCTGGGAGAGGGGCGTCAAAACCAGCCCTGACATAAACCACCCACTGCCATTGACTTTGACTCTATGTGTGACTGTGTGTGTGTGTGTGTGTGTGTGTGTGTGTGTGTGTGTGTGTGTGATGTGTTTTGTACATAAAAAGGAACAGATTTCATGAGGTATCACTGTTACCTCACAAGAATTTTTAAAAAACACATCTAAAATCGCAAATTACCAAAATCCCAAGCAAATAAATTTAGCATGGTTTTTACTTTACTAATCTATAGTGCTTATATCAAAATCTTTTAATTGTTCATTGCTTTAACATTTTTGCTGCAGTATTTATATTGTACCTTCTGTAGTTGCTATCATAAAGCATGTGAGATTTTTCCACTTCTACTTGCGATGTTTATTATTTCAGGATCAAAACTCATGGTAAAAATTTCTGCAACAAGACAGACTCTATATGATAAATTTTAAAAAACAATTAAAATGTAAATGGTCAAAAAAAACTGAAAGAATATGGGAAATATTTTCTGATCTATGCTAATTCCATTATTGAAATTAAGACTCCAAAATTCTGACCCTGTGTTCCTTAAAAATATTTCCAATTGATAAATCCCAACAAATTTTATTATACCACTTGTACCACTGGGTCTTGAACATCTGTATAAATTTTCTAGAGATAAAAAGTATAATGTCAGTTCTGACTTTATTGCAGTCCTGCAGTAGAATGACCTTTACATGTTGCTGGTTTGGAGGTAGCTTAACAGTGGATGGGAGGAGATGAACTTTGGCAGGGAGAGAGGGAGAAAGTGCTACTTGCCAGAAAGACTTCTTATTAGCAAGATTTAGAAACACTAAATAAGGGGCACACCTAGAACTTCAGTACAAGTTTTTCTTATATAGAATTATTATTTTAAATAATAGATACAAGATTGTTTCCAGTGCATAGGAAGCTATAATCTAATGTGCTGATATTGATTTCCTAACACAAATCAATTGAATAGTAGTGAATACCTAACAATATTATGATATGTATTTTATTTTGTGACCTTCTAATTTCTGCTTTACTGTATTTGCATTACTTTTATGTCTCTAGACTACTGGCACACCATAATTATAGTAACTATCATATATTGCTTTTGTAATTGGTATCACATATAAAAAACAAACTTTTTTTTTTTTTTTAAAGATTTTTGTAAAAGGTTATAGCACATTCAGGTGAGTGTGTCAGGTTTTCTTAGTGGACTGTGCCGAGCATGGCTCTGACAGTCTTGCTTGAACAAAGGGTTTCAGTCAGCCAGCAGTCCAGAATGAAAGGTAGAATCTTGTGCCTTGTTTACATGCAGTGGAATATGTAGCTGTTACTTGAGTGATCTTTTATACTCATTCACAGACCTTTTCTCTGTTTTACTTTTCTTCCATTTTTTTAAGCAAAATAATTAAAATTTTGAGCAATTTACAGTTTCAGGGAATCATGTGCTACTCGGATACATTAGTAGTATCAAAATAAAATCATATAATTTAACTCTCATTTCTACAATGAATTATCCAGAAAGCCTGTCTTGAGAGAGAAAGAAATAGACGTGATAAAGAAAAATCAAACATGAGTTACAATCCTGGATGTTGATAGTCCTGGTTCATTTTTGTTGTTGTTGTTGTTGCTGTTGTGTTTCTATCTTCAAAATTAGTCTCTTTTTAATATACCACACAAATTGGCCATTTGCTTTTATGTGGTTGCATTTTTTTTTTTTTTGCATACTTTGTGATTAACACAAACCACTGTAAAGTGTAAACAAAACAGTGGAAAGAGCAGACAAAGACTTTCCTAGAGATTAGAAACAAAAACAAAATAAAGTACTACCCTCATCACATCAAGTACAGTTCCCAGGGTTTGATGTGATGTTTCGAGGATGAACAGCTCCTGGAGCCTCAGTGAATTGGTCAAAGAGAAAAATGAAGAAAAACATGACACAGCCTTTGTGTGGCCCTCAGAATCCTGCAGGTCAAATAATTCACTCTAACTGCAGGCTTTACAAGCCAGAAGGTCAGTCTCACCTATCTCAACACCTTTGGATGTCAAGGTATTCTTAGCAGGCAGCAGCTTGCTTTTGGGCATCAAGTCCAGGCCACCGTCTTGGCTGTGCCCTCACTAAGCATTTCCTGGCTTCCCAAGGTGTCCTGTTCTTACAGAGGCAAGTCCCCCTCCACATGAACGATGGGGATATAGTTTAAACAATACATTAATAGGCCATTTGAAAAGATGATCATTTTAAAATCAAATTCCAAGCTATTGGAGATATAACGTTAGTCTTTTCCAATGATATAGTTCATGATCATATCAACATTCAAATATCTAAAACCCGTATCTTTTCTTCTAATGTTTCTATCTGTCAAAAAAAAAACAAACATCTGTCTTATATCTAGAGGTGACTTGGGCTAAGAGCACAGCTCTGAGATGAGATGGACCTTGTCCAATCATGACTATGCTACTTACAAGCAGTACGACATTGAACAAATTTCTAAACCTCTCTAACATATTTCCTTATCAGTAAAATAAAATATTTCTATAATTCTCATAGAACTATTGTGGAGAATAAATGAGATTGAATTAGAGACTTAACCAAAGTGCCTAGTACAACTTATAATAATCATTCAATAAATTTTAGCTCTTATTAAACTTAAAAAATAATCTTTCACTCATGCTTCTGGCTCCTTTATAACAGCCAGCTTCAGAGACCTATCCGCTTGGCATTGGTGCCTTTTCCCTTACATCCTTAGTGCCTTAGTTCTAGACCCTTATCTCCTTGTAATTGTATTGCTTTAACAATAATTTCAGTTGATCTTCTGGTCTATTTTTGATTCAATCCAACCTATACATCACTGCCAGTTTGATTTTTCATAAATAATGCTTTCTGTCCACTGCTGTTAATAAAAATACTGATTTCCCCTTTCCTACTGCTCTGCCTGGTTTTCAAGACCCTACACATTCTAACTCTGCTCATTATTTTCTGATCTAATTTGGTGTAAACAATTCTCTGCCATACAGTTGTTTTCATTGATTCCCTTACATAGTCAACATATATTTTATGAAGGGCCTACAATGGACCAAACATTAGAGACACAAAGATATCAGTTTCCAAGGATATAAAAATAAATAAGATATTGTTCTCCCTACCATAAATGAGACAATCACAGACCATAGACAAGCAACTCATAGTAATATACCAGGTAAGAACTCTAAATACATTTAGGAGGACCAAAAAAAAAAAAAAAACTATACTGTAACAGTCTGTTCTTGGACAGAAAGGCCTCAAGATACAGTATTAGAATTAAGTGATTACAATGTAATTAAATATTGTTTGCCTCGCCACTTGTTGTTTCTAGGAGTCTTTGGCCCCTGAAAGTTTGTGTATTCTTGTCTTTAGTTAAAATCGCGCTCAACATATCAAAATGCTAGCTATCTCCACAAAACCAGTCTCACTTCCTCCATGGTTTCTTCCTTCATTATTCTAATACTTGATTTTCCTTCCTAGAACTACCAAATCTGTTAGTCTACATTATTTAACTTAGTGCTCGGTTATATGGAATTCATGTCTTATACAAGTGCATCTCCTATTTTCCAAAGCTGAATTCTAAGACAACTGTAGCAATAAATAATTAATAATTGGTTAATTTATTTACTTTTGATAGGAAAAATGCATAATTTTAAAATGAGTATTTTTCTCACAATACTTGCTAGTCCAGAAATCCCTAAAATTTGTTCTATGCAGCACCAGTTCTACAAGATGCTAATAAATATTACTCAAAAATTTAACTCCACGTTGAAATCTTGGGGACATACCTAGCTAAACATTGTTGAGTAAGATTATTTACTGTGAGATTTCCCAGAGTCTTTAAAACTTGTGTAATTTAAGTCTTCAAGAAAGGTAGATGCAGTGTTTCCCAAATCTGCTTAATGACAAAACTCACTTCTTAGAATTAGTGTTTACAGAGCTCTCCTGGGGGAAATTCTGATGTCTTCTAAAGTCTTTGAGGCCGATTTCTATTTACAGCTCAGTCAAACCATTTGCAATCCTGACATACGGTTCTTTAATTCAATTAACTGGTAAGTGCTATCAATCTACTAACACTATTAGAAACAGTCCTCTCTAAATTCTATATCATTAGCCAAGATTTTGATAAGCATAAAAACCTGGGCACAAATTTTCCCAAAAAGGACATCGAAAAGGGTTACACTGATCCCTTCTGAAGCTGACCAAAGTTAAGTTTCTTGATTTGTGCCTAGGTTCAAGGCTCCTGCTGTTAATCGAACTTTTTAGATTCTATTATTTAATGGCTAAATTATGAAGACTACCTCTTAGATTTCAAGAAAGAGGCAAGTGCCTTAGTTAAGAGCATATATTCAAATGTGGAATTTAAAATGCATTTAACAATATCAAATTAGATTAGCAATTATAACTGTAGTATGATTCATATATTTATCATTAATGATTAGTGTCGTTAAGCTTATGCATGGTCTAACACTAATAACTGAAAGTCAAGGTCTGAGATAAAAGATCTAAAGAAACAGACCCCAAAATATTGTGAGTGGCTGTATGTCGAGACCAATTATGATGGAATGCTCCACTGACTCCATGTGAGGGCGATACTGACTTTATTTTCTGGTGAAGATATCCAAGGCCTTATCTAGTGTAAACTACTGATGTAGCCTAATCAAGACCTGGCTGAACTCCAAAGTGCTTCCTGAAACAGGTTCTAGTGAACCAGCAGCCAACATGCTCTTTCTTCTTATGGCTGCCTGGGGTCCAGAAAACCTATGAACCCCTACATGGTAGATTTGCAAGAGTTCACAGGTCATTTTGCTCCACTTTCTCTACAAAGGATCTTTAAAGTAGATTCAATGCCTTGTAAGAAATGATAGGACCATAGAAAGCTAAACCTTGTCTGTAGTCAACCTTGATGAGACTTTATGCTTTATTTTCCCACAGACTTCATCTCTGCAGAATGAAGCTACATCTGAAAGAAAGAATGCCTGGCCATTAAGACCATGTTTGAAACTTGGCACCAATACCTGGAAAAGCCAGGCATCCAGTCATGGCCTACACCAGTCATCACAGCTGGGAAGACCTCTGGATGACCCATAACCTCTACCAGCACCAGAGCTGCTGATCTCTTTTCCACCTACTGTTTTCAGGACCCACTTGATCCTGAGTACCCACAACTGGTGAGCTGATATACTGTATCTTAAGTTAAAAATTCTTATTCAGTTCAAAGAAGTCGAACTCAGCAGGTTGTGACACCCAAATTTTTGCTATAATCCACTCTTGAAGAGCAACAACAGGATTGCTGCTTTCAACCACCGGTCATGGGTATCACTGGAGGCAGCCCGCTAGCCTTGGAGGGATGTGTCTATGCAGTGGATGTCTTGCCTGTGTGTCCTAGTCAGGAGCTCTCATGCTGAGGTCCAAGCCTGAATCACAACAGCTTTGTCCTCCAGCCACAGTATCAACAGTGGGTCTTGGATCTCCTGATGGCCAAGTATCCAGGAAGATGTGGAGGACCAAGGACAATGTGCCTTGGCAGAATTGAATTAGAAAAAGACAGAGGCCTCTTTTGACCCTTATTGATCCACTGGTGATTGTGATTAATCATCTTTGGAGAATTTTATCACAGAGCTCTTCCCATATTACGATAACATTATCTTCAGATTTACCAAAATGATCCATTCTTCTCTATGGCAATGGACATTGCCCTTGCCTTTATCCCCAGTGGCTATCAAATACCTACATTCTTCATGGATCCCCAACTAATGCAGAGTCACTAGTTTGAATTGACATTAAGCAAATTTGTTACTGTAAGCAAAGATCGCTTGGACCATGCACTTACCCGGGGAGAGCAGTGCCTGTGTATCCTGCCCCCACCAAAATAATCAAGTTTTCCTTATACCCAGTCAGTTCCACATTCATCTATAACGCCTCTTCCATGCAAATCAATTTCTTACAAATAAAATGTAGAAGCACCCCATAAAACATCCCAATCCCTCATGGATTAAACCAATTTTGATTGAAGATGTATTATACACTGTATTAAACTCTGGGAATACAATGATGGATAAGTCACAGTGCTTACCCCTAAGTTTACATTCCAATGGGGAAGTCAGACAATTACACACCATGATGAGTGTATAATTGAGTGAAGTGATATCCACTAGAATTCCCTCATCTCTGTTCTTCGACCACCCAGGGAGCTCCTAGTTGCCCAGGCTGACTCATGGATGATCTTCTAATATGCCAAAGCAACTCACAAGATTCAAGCCAACAAGCAGCAGGTGCCAGAGGAAACCCTGAAAATGGTGATCCTAAGGATTCTGGTTACTAATGTGTTATCTGTAAACCACCTGATGTTTAAACAAGGGAGATGCTCACTTACTAAGCGCCTTCTCCATTATCAAACTGGTAGCTCGCAGGTTGTAGTTGCTGATAGGTGGAATCAAGCTGTGAAGTTGAAAGGCTTCAAGTCTGAGTCCTGGCACTTCTCATGACTGTGGGCACATCGCTTAAGCTCTCTAGTCTTTGGTGATTTTCTTTGCAAAATAAAAATGAAAACATTATATACCATACCTACCTCACAGGGTTGTTGTGAGAATCAAGTGAAAATGTATGTGAAAGCACTTTGTAACTTTGTTATTTTTCAATCACCCCATTTCCCATGATTTCTTCCTTCTCCTTACCAAATACAATACTATAATTTACCAGAAGGATGTACTCTTATACTCCACTCCCTGCTGCCTTACAAGTGAATGGTACAGACAAAATGAAGTACGTGCCCTCCTGGATATCTGGTTTTAGTATGGAATTCTGATGCCTCAAAGATGACGAGAATATAATCCAGAGGACAAAAGCCAAGGTCCTATTGCCATGTAGACATTCCACCAGTAACACACCATTAAGCCTGGACACCAGTCAGTCCTCTCGATGGAAAGCTTTCCCCAGGACCCATTGTAGAGAACCCACTCTTGGTTCCAGAGAATTAATCAAACCGCAATGAGTCATGGAGTCTCCTGGACTCTAGTTGCCAAAGGAATTACCAGCCACTCCAGGAGAAAGGACTTGGTTAAAGGAGACACTGGCCCCAATTAAACAAGACACAAACCAACCCTGACTGCTTAACTTATTATAGTTAGGCTGGCAAGGAAAACTCCTAGACATTCACTTAAAGCAAAGATTTGGTGATGCATTTCTCTTTTAAGCACGATTGGTGAACCTCAGGCCAACCTGGCTTTTGCCTCTCTGATTTTGACATGTCTATTCCCTGTCTGTCCAACAGACCCGTGATAAGATGTGTTTCTGGCTTACAAGTCTCATATATTCCTCTTACGCACACACACGTGAGCGCGTGCACGCACACACACACACACACACACACACACACACACACACACCATTGAGGATTCCCACCACTGTTTCCTATGTTACCCACATGGCCAAGCCATAGCCTGGTCTTCTGTTTCTGGTAATTCAAAATGAAGTCTGGATTGGCTGATCTAATTTGAGTTCAGTCTCAGTGGAGCAGCCTATTGCAGGTTGGAACATTGACTCTATTTCAGTCCTGAGTAGAAGTTTAAATAGAGTGCATATGGAGCCATTGACAACCAACAATCTTTTAAGAAAAAAAAAAATTGTCTTTCTACTTAGAATACACCAGCTTCTCCAAAATGAAGAACATATTAGCATGGACCTCCAGGAATAGCATAAATTTCTATAGAAGATCTCTTGAATGAAGAGAATGATGATTTCATATCAAAAGTTCAGATAGGATTGGCATCCCAGAAGCTCTGAAACAAGATCTTAAGCCTAAAATTTTAACTACAATCCATTCCTCAGTTTCCTGGAGCAAAGAGAGAGCATTATAGGAAAAACATTGATTCAGAGTTTATATCAGTTTCCAAAATATTTTAAATGAAATGGAAAGTTATTCATAATCTCCTCCTTGCTATATATCAGAATAGCTGAACCTAATGTACAAATTCAGTAAACTAAGAAATTCCCAAATCTTTCCTTAAGGCTATAATATTGACATTTTATTTGAATGCATTTTTAAAATTAAAACAGTGTCTTACAGTTTACAATCACCACTTGCTGTGGGAAGGGAGCCAGAGACACTCAGAGAACCAGCCACCCAAGGTCAGAGGCACTGAGCCAAAAGACCCAGCAAAGATCAAGCTCACACCATGAAGAAAAGCTGTTGCTGAAATGACAGGCCAAGCATATGAAATAAGATGATCTTCAGGTCATGGTAGCTGAGAAAGAAGAATAGACTGATCCAAATTGGGAAACAGATTAAGATGTTGGAATAGGTATCAGGATGAATACAGCTGGGCAGAAGATGGAGCCACCTACTAGCACATAATCTTTGTCTTACAGTAGCCTTTCTTTGAGCTGCAATACTGTGTCTTACTTTACTTTCAGAAGTAAAATCCTCAGTATCACTTATGTCACTTACATAGCCAACCCAAAATAGTAAATTCTTCCTTACCCACAGACATACCTTTATACTATCTTGGTTGATATAATAATTTTCTTTTTTCAGAGATTTTTAATTTTGTCATAATTCTTTGATAAATGATTTTATCAATAAAAATGTGTCAATAAAGTCTTTCCCTGGTTAAATTCTAATTCCTTCTTTGGTGATTATAAATTGGTAATAAAAATTAATTACTTTAATTAATAGTTTGTCTGCCCTTGCATGCCCAAGGTTATATGAGAAGGAAAAGATATTTCTTCTCAAAAATTCCATGTAACTGAGCTAGAAACATGACTATAGTTAAACACCAGGCAAAGGTAGCCAAGAGGATGTTTGATAGTTACACACAATGAGCATTCCAGTTTAACCTCAATCTGCAAATTGTACCTCTTTTCCAAAAATCAGAGTCGATCAACTGTCCCACTGCTACATCAGGTTGTAGAGACTGTCAAGTGAAAAACCACAGGATAGAAAAGAATAATACAGGCAGCATTTTGCAGAAAGAGATAGCTCAATGCAAAGACCAGCCACTTCCCATAGCTGGCAGAACTGCAAGGCTTTTCACAGAATTCACATTAGAAGTTCCAGCAGTAGATGGAACTGGGCCAGTAGACACAATGGTTGGGGGAGCGGGGAAGTTTCTGTAATGAAAGACTGAACTCTGCACACTTTCAAACAGACTAAGAACTTTCTATTATTGGCAACAAGAACTGTTTTTTTGTTTGTTTGTTTTGTTTCTTTGTTTTTTTCAAGTGATTGTTCTTACTGAACCTGGTAAGGCATGAGTAAGTGTGGGAAATAAAGAAAGTCAGTGGATTGCATCCCTTGGGTTAAGGTGAAGAAGATAATCTAAATGGTATCAACAGAGGCAGATCCACAAGCTCCATACCATGAGAGATGGGAGGTTGCTAACCGAGAGATATGGCTGTGTCCTTCCCAATACTCTGTGGATACAGTGATGTTTAAATTGACTGCCTCGTAAGTTGCAACTTTTGTGTGAGTTGTTTCTTTTGTGTGAGTTCAATTCTTTTCTCTTGGCCCTTTTAATGGTCTTTATAAAGTCTGGCATTTATAAAGAACTCTTCAAAGTTAACAGAATACTTTTTAGTATCTGAGTCAGATACTGATAGTTACCATCAATATTCTAGAATGATCAAGCCAATAAACAACATGTTATGTTAAGTTACTTAACATAACTTGTTTTAAATAGAATACAGACAAATTAAACGAAGAAGAGGTAATATCATCTCTATTACAGCAGCCCCTAGTGTAAATATAATCCCAAATTTCCTATTTTCCACTCCCCACAAACAAAACTAAATTTCCATAAGCTGAAAATCTATACAGAGAATTCTATCTTTTTACTAGATCAAAATTTTAGAGCAACTAAATCATTCTTTGAAAGAACTAATAAAACCAAGTTTAAACTCTTTGAAGGTATTTTTTCTTTCAATTTATGTTGAGTGCCATCCATGCTCCAGACATTGTGTGAAGCGATAGACATAACCTAGTGAGCAAAATCATGGCATTCACACTCTGAGGTCAGAGAAAGACATTAAGCAAGTAATTATACCAATAAATGTGTAATTACCCACAGAGACTAATTCCCTGAAGAAAAGGAATAAGATACAATGAGAGTGTGTAACAAAGACACCTTACCTGGTTTTACTTTGGTCTTCCTAGACTTACTAAAAGAAGTGAAATCTTGAGCTAAAGCAACAGCAATGAGTAGAAGTTTGGGGAATAGAGATGGGGAGTATAGACCATTTCAGACAGAGAGACTAGAAATCATCCTTCAGCGAGAGAAAAAAAAAAACTCATCTGAGAACTGAAATGTCAATGTGGATGAATGAACTGAAAACAGGTGCAAGAGACTGGAGTCCTAAAAGCAAAGCTAAGTAGGGTAGGAGGTGAATTATAGAGGCAGGTAAGAACCAACCTCTTCAGTCTTGGAGGTCACTCTAAGAGAATCCAGAAGCCACTGGAGATTTTGGCAAGTCTTAAGTTTGTTTGCCTTGTGTTGTGTTACACACATAGAGAGTGCTCAATGTATACACACTGAATAAATTTGGGAGTTTTTTATTTTCCACAAAATATCCCAGAGAACTGTTATTATGTCTTCCTAAATTGAATTGATTATCAGAATCATTATTTAAAAACTTCTACTTAAAGGGGCACTCTGAGATGTGGTGCCAAGAGTGTCAGTATTGCAGCCTTATCAAGTGCATAGTGTATAAAGGGATTCTGTCTTTAAAACAGAAATTTTCCCAATAACAGTTGTACACAAGAAAATATTTTGGAAGCTTTCATGAGAGTAAGTGAGGAATCATTACTATTTACTAGTACAAGCGGTAGGAGCTCAATTCATAATGGAAAGAAGTAATACAGAAGCCTTAGAAATATAGAGATATTCAAATCTGCCTACATACGAATAGCAATATTAGGTTGCAGTCTTTCATCTATCAACCCTTCCCTCACCCCTGCCTTCAGAGCTACCCAGTGCCTCCAGCAGCTGCACATCTTTAGAAAACTGGGGCAAGAATTGGTCTTCTCCTTGGCTTTCCCTGCAGACTAAGGTATAGGCTTTCTCAGTTCTGCTAAGCCAATTACCACTTGTTCATCTGTTTCCATTTTGTAAAATTAGTTGATATCTTTTATTTATTATTGCCTCTTTAGCCATTCTCTTTTGGTTTATGTTTTTAGGGTCCTTTTCCTGTCATATTAATGATGTTTGAAGAAGGCATCTGTGTGTTCAATCTGAAGCATTTAACTGGAACTTTCTTATTGTTTTAATTTGCATTTCCTGGTCGAATACGTTTTTCATCTTTATGGACCATTTTTACTGCTCCTTCATGAATTACCTGCTCTTATCTTTTGGCTGTTTTTCTATCAGGAACTAGTCATTTTCTTATCAGGTTTAATAGTTCCTTTTAATATTATGTTTATTAACTCACTGTGTATAAAACTTGTTGCAAATGTTTTTTTCCAGTTTGTCATTTACTTTTAACTTTTATGATTTTTGTACACGAAAAAGGTTCTTTTAATTTTTATGTACTATAGTTTGTGAAACTCTTATTATTAAAAGTATTAATTTTAATTTTTAATTCTTTAATAAGTTGTTGAATTATTAAATCTTCCAGTGATTTTATGCACAGAATATCCTTACCTGAGATCAGTAAAATACTTACATTACCCTGTAGATAGATTCATAATTTTATGTTTTATAAAATTAATTCACCTGGAATTTATTTTGTTGTGTAGTACAAAAAGAGATGAACAAATTAATTGAGAAATATAGCATGTGTGCCATCAAATACATAAAATATAAACATATCATTTTGAACAATTTAACAAATTATTTAAAAGCAAATACCCATTTTACCACAACATGAATCTTTGTCTAAAGATTGACTTTAGGGAGAACCAAAGCTAAAATAATTTATTCTAGACCTGGCCAAAGAAGTACAACCGCAAATGGAATTCTAGAATTGGACTACTCACTGGTCAGATAGCAACAAAGACTGCAGTGTTAGTGATAAGTGAGTTGCAGTAACCTACGGCATGCTGTAAGGTTACTATTACTATGAGTCTCATCTGTGATGAATTGAGACAGGATGCAGGAGAAAGAAGATATACTGAATTCATGCAATATCTCTACCATTTGAGAGATACGACTACAGATATAATAAGACTGAAGATATAATAGGTTCAGCTCCATGGATACACCACTGAAAGAAAATGGTGGGCTCATGTCAGCCAACCACCAACTCAGGACACAATGTCACATCCAGAAAACCTCTATGACACTCACATTTACTGAAGCCAGAGGGCAGTACAGGCTGAAAATAAGGCCTGATGGTGAGAGTAGCAGAATGGCAGAGAAGGGT
Source organism: Pteropus vampyrus (assembly GCF_000151845.1). NCBI lineage: Eukaryota > Metazoa > Chordata > Mammalia > Chiroptera > Pteropodidae > Pteropus > Pteropus vampyrus. The sequence goes on along the minus strand of NW_011888806.1, from coordinate 4,122,674 downwards.
TACCACACAACCCTGGCAAATTTACTGTGCTAAATTTACTGTGCTTCTCGATCAAGGCCCTGATAAAAAAGAAATGGGAAGCTGAGGATGGAATGGAGACATATGGGTGCAGGTGCTTGCGTCCCCATTTTGTGCTGAACCATCCAGGCCTCCTGAAGTGGCTGATTCTCCATTATCTAAGAATAGCCAACTCCCTTGCCTGGAGACCATGCAGAGACTTCACTGAGTAAGATGCTACACAAGGTAGCATCTTCATCAAGATTTACCTCAGGTTTCTTGTAGTGTATAGGCATAAAGTTAGAGGCCAGTCTCAGCATGACCCACCTGGGAAAATACTGTTCTTAGTGTGGAAGGAAAACTATTCACTAAAAGTTCTGCAATACCCAAGGGAACTCCCATAACTCAGGATTTAGTGTCCTAGAAGTCCAAATGTTATACTAGAATTGATTTCTTAAACTTAGGAGAAGCATTGACCTATAGTAAATGAGGTGGAAATGCCAGAACTTTATCAAAGTTGTAGGAAAGGGGGAAAGGCTTGGAGAGAAAGATATGCGTGAACGAAGTTAATGCTTCAGACTAGAGAATTCACTAGCTAACTATGTTTCCCAGGAGAGCCAAGAAGATACTTTCTTCACTAAATCAAAAACGAAAGTACTATTGTGGGGACACCGGCATTACTGAGAAAATTCAGTGACTCTGCCCTTTTTAAACTCTGCAGTATACAGTCAGGAAAGCTGCCATAGCATGAGCTCATCAGGGTTCTATCTTTGAGGCTCAAGAAAGAGCATGGCCCTAATGCCACCTTGATTTGGGCCCAGTAGTGAAGCTATAACCTCCATAACTCTAAGATAGTGCATCGTATGGTTTTAAGCCACTATTATAGAAATTTATTGTGATAGCTAGTTTTTGTGTCAACTTGGCTAGACTATAGTACCTAGTTATTCAATCAAACCCTAACCTAGATGTTGCTGTGAAGGTTTTTGTTTACAATCAGTTTACAATCTTTTAAATAAAGAGATTACCCTCAGTAATGTACTTGGGTTTCCTCCAATTAGTTGGAGGCCCGAAGAGCAAAAACTGAGGTTTCTCAGAGAAGAAATTCTGCTTCAGACCTGCAGCATTAAGTCCTTCTTGGATTTCCAGCCTACTGGCCTGCTCTACAGATTTTAGATTTGCCAGCCCCCATAATCTTGTGAGCCAGTTCTTTAAAATACATGAATATGTATAGAATCTCCATCTACTGATTTTGTTTCCCTGGATAACTCTGACTAAAACATCTACTATAATAGCAATAGGAATGAACACAAGTAGGTAACAAGGGTATTGCTTGGTCTTTATAACCAGAGAAGACCAAAAGTAGGTAAGCCAAAGACTGATGTCAGCCATCAAAACAAAAATTCACTCATCTTTTTCTAGTTTCTACACTTGAGCAAGTTTGAGCCAATCATTGAAAGGGATACCAGCTCTCCCTAAAGATTCCTTCAATCCTTTTGCAAACATACCTAAACTAGTTTTACCTGGGAAATATAATACGCCTAGGAAAGAAAAAGGTGCAGAATATTAAAGATTTTGTTGGCTAACAGGTGTGAGCTCCTATGGACAGCAGGAGAACCAAAATGCCATTATAAATCTTTGTTACAGTGGGAGTATTCAAAGACCAGGTAGATAAATAGAATCCTGCCCAAATTCATCTGACAGGAGTCCAGCGAGTGCAAAGACTGGTCATTTCTTCAGCCTAAGTGCATACGTTAGATAGTATGCTTAGCAGCTGTCAGAAACCTCACATATGCTCCCCAACCCTTAGATTGAAAGCATAGTGACAGAAGCAGCCAAGTGAATGCCTCTGAAAGTGTACTCCCTCCAAGATAGTAAGTCAGAATAATCCTGTCTACTGGATAGAACTACAGAGATTTAGTACCACTCTCAAAAGATGTGCACCACTAGAGATAAAAAGAGTGATCCCTATCGCATCCTTAATTAGTCTGACACCTGCAAAAATCAAATGGATCATGGCAGGTGACAGTATACTACAGTGAGTCTAACCAAGTGGTAGCCCCAGTCTCAGCTACTGGACCACTGTTGCTCTTATTATGCAGCTATTGATCTGGTGAATTTACCAGGAAGGATGATTAGAAGCAGTTTAGATTCACTTGGATGAAAAACAGTACATTCGCAATCTTGACCCGGAGTCACGTTAACATTCTTGTGCAAGCACCTGCACCCATATGTCTCCATTCCATCCTCAGCTTCCCATTTCTTTTTGATCTTGTTTATCTGGACCTTCTGCTGAATTTCATAGTGGTCTGTTCTACTGAAGACATCATTTTAATTGACCTAGGTAGCAGAAAGTGGCTTTATAAGGAATGTACTTGTGAGGTAGATGTGAGCCAGGGGAAAAATATTTCCAAGATCTGGGAAATTAACCATATAAAGATCCAGGATCCTGCCAAACTGGTGATATTTTTAAGATTCCCAAAGTTTGTGACATGCTAAGACCCTCCCAAAGAAATAGACAAGTTATTACTTCTTGCACCTTTTTGCACTGAGAAAGGCATTATACCTGGTAGTACTCTTTGGATTTTGGAGAAAGCATATGCCACATTTAGGAAAACAGTTCTGACTTATTTATCAGTTGACTCAGACAGCAACTAGTTTTGAATGGGGCTGCATAGCAGCTGTGGAACAAGCATCTTTGTCCCTTAGATCATACGATTCAACAGAGGCATTTGCGGAACATAAGGTTGCCATTTAGAGTCTTTTGCAAGCCTCAATAGAAAAGTTACAGCACTGACTCCTAAGAATTTGAAGCAATGATCTGCCACTGGCAGCAGAGAATTATTTACCATATTAAAAGCTGATCCTGGCATGCTACTGGACTTTAATAGAAACTGGACTCCAAACCAAGAGATATTAAGTGATTTTGCGAGCTACTCACCTGGTCTGGATATCACATCAAGTTATAAGTTTGGGGAGGGGAGCAAAATGGTGACCCATCATATCGTGGAAATAGTACATTCTGGATCATCAGACCCGAGCAGGTCCAAGAGAGAATCAGCAAGTTATATCAATAGGTGCCCCAGACCCTTACTTTATTTAGTTATATCAATGCCTCACCTTTAGTGAGCTAACAGGAAAGGAACAGCTAACAGAAAAGAGAAAACTGAGGCCTAGTTTATGGATAGGGTATTTTGATATGCTTGTGAGCTAAAAATAGGAGAATTCATCATGACAGGAAAGTTTTAATTTAAATAATCTGTCAAACAGGGGTCCCCAACCCCTGGGCTGCAGATTAGTACCTTCCGTGGCCTGTTAGGAACTGGCCACACAGCAGGAGGTGAGCGGCAGGCAAGTGAAGCTTCACCTGTATTTGAAGCCACTCCCCTGCGATAGCATCACCGCCTCAGCTCCACCTGAGATCATGAAACATTAGATTCTCATAGGAGCACCGGTCCCTGCTGCCAAAAAAGTTGGGGACCACTACTGTAAGAGAATGCATTTCATGTTAATATGCAATTTTTCTGGCACCCCTTGAGAAGTATTCTTTGAGTTCTTGTGAATGGAATAGTCATTAAAACCTGAGAATTCATAAACCCATTGGATACATACTCTCCTGTGGCTAAACAGAGCAAAATTTTATAATTATTTATTTATTTTCCTACCTAGGAACAACAGTGGCTCCAGGCTATTGTCTGCAGGCCCCCTGAATATCCCACAGAGAATCCCTCCAAACTAAGTGTGGACCAAGTCATCTCATGTCAGAATCCTCCATGGCTCCCAGGAAGAATCCAAAATTCAGGCTTCAGGACTCCTTCCCCATGACTCTCCCTGAGAACATTCACAGGAGCCACATCCAGTAGGCCCTGTCTCCTGGACACAGGAGCACCTGCTTCTTCCTCCCACTCCCACAGGTGCCCACCCTCTTGTTGAGCTTCCCAGTCCTCTGAGAAGCAAAACAAAATTTAACTTAAAGTTTTACCAGTAACTACAGGCCTCAATACGCTAGGTATCATGTTTGGATTGACATGAATTAGTAACTCCAGACATGTAAAGAACAAAGTAAATATACCCATTTGGTTTGTTTTCTTTACTTTTTTTAATTCAAGACAATCTCGAACTTATAGAAAAGTTGCAAGCACAATACAAAGAAGCTTTTTTTTGAACCATTTGAAAGTAAACCGCCCCATCATTCCTGAATATCTTAGTGAGTATTCCCTAAAAGGAAGAACATTTTCTCTTATATAACCACAACAAAATCACCAAAATCAGGAAATTAACATTGCTACCATCTATATCCTAGACACCATTCAAGTTTTCTCAATTTTCCCAATGATGCTCTTTATTAGAAAAGAATGCAGTTTAGAATCAGGCACCATTATTTTTGGCAGGAATATCATAGAAATATTCAAAGATGCTGTTTTCTGCATCCTAACAAATGGCACAAAAATTAGATTTTTCCCATTGCTGCTGATGTTAAACTTTGATCACTTAAGTTGGTGTCTGCCATACATCACCATGGCAGTAGAGTCAATCTTCTTTCATTTGAAATCAATACATTTTTTATAACAAAGTATTTGTCAAATCATCAACATATTCATTTATTCTCTTATCTTAGTAAGGATTCACCGATTCCTTTATTTCTCAGTGGTAATCTGTTGCTATCGTTGCATATCTTGGAAGCTACTTCAGGCAGGTTTTGTGGTCTTTTGACATTTCCCCGTCATTCTATTTCTGACACAAGATGTTCTATGTTTGTCATGTATTTTCTTTTTCTGCCCTATTCCTGGAATCAGCCCATTTTCCCAAGAATCCTGGTTCTTTTTAGTGGACAATTTTATTTAGAAACTAAAATCTGGGAGCCAGATATACTCATTGCTGACTCCAGGCCCTGAAAATGAAAAGAGCTAGGGAATATATGTAGGTACACACACACACACACACACACACACACACACACACACACACTCCACATTTATAGCTATGTTAATTTCTATATCATCTATTATGCATTATTAATTGACATCAAAATCTCCAATTTGAATCCAACACTACATGTTTCTCCCTTTCCATATTTGTAACTCTCTTTCCTGACAGTGGGAAACCTTACTCAGATTATCCCCAGATATTTACTTTGTTCATTAATCTTTCCGTGAGTAATCCAGCTGTCCCCTCACACAGGAGCTCTTCTCTCCCTGCTTAAACTGCCATACTCTACACTCGGCTACTGCTCTCACCACCCAACCCCTTCACTCGCTCAGGTTGCTAGATGTTTGACAACCTATGCCATGAACTCCCTGCAGGGACACCCTGCTCACACTCCTCAGGCCCCAACACTATGTGCTGGGCCCTGTGTCTCTTTTTCCATTCAGATACTTTACTTCCTCAGCCCCATCTGACAGAAGAGAAGGAAGAGAAGAATGGAGAAAAATAGCCTCTTGTTTATTCTAAGGGCAAAAGAAATGTATTTCACCAAAAACTATTTTTTAAAAAATCTTACTATCCTTCACATTTTTGGGACACTATTTTACTCACCTAAAAAGTGAGACTTGCTTTAAAATAGTAATAATACTAATGATTATCTATAAAAGCTGGCCAATTGGAATCAATATTCCACGTATTCACCAAATACTTGGCTACAGCCCATAAAACTGTTTAAGCTCAGAGGAAAATGAATATTTGGCAACTATGTAGTCAAATTTAAATTACAGACAAAATGTTTGGATGATGCAAGCCCAAGAAAATCTGGGCATCCTACATATTTGGTAGTGACATTATATGGAAAAATTTGAAAAGGAGCTTTCAGCTGATACAGTTGGGAAAAGTCAATGTATGAGGAATAAAAGCAATATAAACAACTGATACTTCCAGGCTCTAGCTGCTTACTATGCCATTCATACATAGAAGATGGTTAATCATTTTTCTGAAAGTTGCATTTTGGCACCCATAGCTATTAGCAATTATATTCTGAAGTAGCACATTTTATATAGTAACACTTTGTAGAACTAGAATCATCAGTTGATTCCAACAGTACTTAGTCCAATCTCCAAAAAATTGGAGAATTTTCTCCCCCACAAAAATAGTAGACGACTTTTCCTATTGACCTTTTCTTTATTCTCATCAATGTTTTCAGATTAGGTTTGAGTTTTTCTATTTTTGATTTTGTTCCAGAGCGTCTTATTTAACATACTTATTTCAGCAGAACCTAGATATTCACAGAAGACTACAGCTTTGACCTTGCTGGCTCTTAAGGTCAAAAGGCCCTGGACTGTCCCTATGCACCAGCAACTAGACAAGGTTGGAGGAAAAGCAGATTAAGAATGATGTGTTAAGTACCATTTTAACACTCTGGTCTACCCTTCTATACCTTTATGGAGATAATCGTCATAAAGGTATAGAAGGATAGACTATAGTGTACAGTATAGAATATATAGGTAGACTACAGTATAAAATATGAATATTTCTATAACTAATCCAATCCAGTCCCAGACATTCTTCTACCTGAGGAGTTCTAAATGACAAGTGAGATCAAGTCCCTGCGAATACTAGCACATCTTTCAGTTGCTTCTGGGCACAGTCGTTTCTGGTTTCAGGAAGCTTTTTCTGCTGATTTTCTCTTCATATTTTCCAGAAGATGAGACTCCTTTGGGGATGAGAGCCACCACTAAAGTAGGAGAATTAGCACTAACTGCTTGGGTCCCACTTCTGGGCCGCAGGGACGAGACCGTGCAGGATTGCGCACCGGCATGGGGCGGTGTTAGGCGCAAGCCGGGGCGTGCCTGGGGCCGGGGCCTTTCTGATTGGCTTTTTGTTGTGAATACGAGAAACCGAAGATATTCGGACAGGAGCTCACCTGGGAGATAGGTCCCAGCGAGACCCAGGACCTTCGGGTTTTAGCGCTCTGGCCCGCGGCGGCGGCGGCGGCGGCGGCGGCGGGGGTGGGATGAGGGAGTTCTGGGGCAGAGCAGATCCTAACTAAAGGGAGGATGGATGGGTGGGTGAGTCTGTGGTTTCTGGGTGTTTGCGGAAGAAGTCACGCGGCGTACTAAACCCAGGGCTCCTGAGGCAGAAGAGTAGGTAACTCCTGGATTCTGTGCTTTGGAACTGTTCAATTGCAGAGAACGCAGGAGCCTTTCATTTTCCTTTGGGCACCCTGCCCTGGCTCCACATTTAGTAAGGAGTCCTACCGTAGGTGTGGATGCTGTAAAATATCCCAGCCCTGAAACTACTCAGTGGAGAATTTTCTGCAGATTACAATCCTAGTTGGCCGCAGGGTGCTGGGAAAAGGGGACGGAGAGAATTGAGGAATCTGGAATTTGGTACATTCTATAGTTGTACCACAGCTTTACTTTCCATTAAGAAAAAGATTACATAAAAGTTGATCTGAAGCGAGAAATGAACATTGAGAAACGTATTCTGATCATTTTTTTTTAATTCTAACATTGATTTTAAATGGACATCACTTAGCAATTATATATCTATGAATATATATTATGAAAGACGTATATATACATGCATGTATTATATATATATACACCCATTTGTCGAACATGTATACATATATCCCATTACATGTACGAGATTTTAAATGTTTGAGCACATACAGTGGGAGCTGCGATCCTACCCTGGAGGCAGCAAAGGACAAGCGCGCTTCTCTCCGGCGCGAGTGCCTTCCCGGCGCCGCGCGCTTCCAGCCTGGCCTGGAGCCTGCAGCCAACCTGAGGCCCCGCACGTCTGACCCGAGTTAGCTGGAGCTCCAGCCAAGAGTCCGCTCCGCGTCAGCTCACGCACCAGGGCCGCTGGGGAGGTGACACGACGCCGGGGTCAAATTACAACACGCAATTAACATATGAATTTGATGAACTTAAAAGAAGATGGGGAGGAGACACCTAGAACTGGCGCCGGAGTCTGTGCGCAGGAACTTTCTCCGGTTGTAAAAACTTTTTGATTGGCTGCTCGCACGCGCCTGCCTGCGCCCTCCATTGGCTGAGCAGACACGCGACTGGCGCGAGGAGGGGGCTGGGAGAGGAGCAGAGGGAGCCACACTGGCGCGTGCCGCTTTTTAAAGGGGCGCAGCGCCTTCAGCAACCGGAGAAGCTTCGTTGCACGCGACCTGGTGTGTGATCTCCGAGTGGGTGGGGGAGGGTCCAGGAGGAAAAAAATAAGACATTGCAGTAGAGACCCGGGAAGGGTTTTTGTTGTTGTTGTTGATCTGGTTTGCCAGTGCCTCCTCCGACCCTGCGCCTCCAAGCCTCAGAAGTGCAATGTCCCGCCTGCTGCACGTAGAAGAGTGGGCTGAAGTGAAGGAGTTGGGGGACCACCATCGCCATCCCCAGCCGCACCACCTTCCGCAGCCACCGCCGCCACAGCCACCTGCGACCCTGCAGACGAGAGAGCATCCCGTCTACCCGGCTGAGCTGTCCCTTCTGGACAGCACTGACCCACGCGCCTGGCTGGCTCCCACTTTGCAGGGCATCTGCACGGCACGCGCCGCCCAGTACTTGCTGCATTCCCCCGAGCTGGGTGCCTCCGAAGCCGCGGCGTCCCGAGAGGAGACGGACGGCGAGGGGGAGCTCGTGAGAAGGACCGGCGGCGGAGGCAGCAGCAACCAGAGCCCTGGGCAGGTGAAAGTGCGAGAACAGCTGTGCAAGCTGAAAGGCGGGATGGTGGTAGACGAGCTGGGCTGTAGCCGCCAGCGCGCCCCTTCCAGCAAACAGGTGAACGGGGTGCAGAAGCAAAGGCGGCTGGCAGCCAACGCCAGGGAGCGACGCAGGATGCACGGGCTGAACCACGCCTTCGACCAGCTGCGCAACGTTATCCCATCTTTCAACAACGACAAGAAGCTGTCCAAGTACGAGACCCTGCAGATGGCCCAGATCTACATCAACGCCTTGTCCGAGCTGCTGCAAACGCCCAGTGGCGGGGAGCAGCCGCCGCCGCCAGCGTCTTGCAAAAGCGACCACCATCACCTTCGCGCCGCCGCCCCCTACGAAGGCGGCTCCGGCACCGCGACTGCGGCGGGGGCACAGCCGGCATCAGGAGCGGGTCAGCGGCCGACCCCTCCCGGAAGTTGCCGGACTCGCTTTTCCGCCCCCGCCTCTGCGGGAGGCTACTCGGTGCAGCTGGACGCTCTGCACTTCTCGACTTTTGAGGACAGCGCCCTGACGGCGATGATGGCTCAAAAGAACCTGTCGCCTTCGCTGCCCGGGGGCATCCTGCAGCCAGTGCAGGAGGAAAGTAGCAAAACTTCGCCCCGCTCTCATAGAAGCGATGGCGAGTTTTCCCCCCATTCCCATTATAGTGACTCGGATGAGGCAAGTTAAGAAGGTGACAGAAACCCTGAAAACTGAGACAGAAACAAAATCGCCCTTTCCCAGTGCGCGGGAAGCCCGCGGTTAAAGATCCCCTCACCCTTTTAATTTTTGCTCAGCAATGGTCGTTGTTTAGCAACGACTTGGCTTCAGATGGCAGCTACATTTGATGGTTCGCAAAAGCCGCCACTATTCCAAACTTCCTACCGTCCAATATTGTTTGATAAAAACTTGTTAAAGCTGCGTTCTTTCTGCCTACCTTCTGTTCCCCCTGTAGATAGATAAGGTATAATTATAGGTACTCATAGATAGCATCGTTATTCTAGTTCTCTGCTGCCAATACGCTGCTAAAACGTCGCATCTTCTCTGTCGCTGGTTTGTGTTTAATTTATTTTATGCCCTGGGCATTCATCCCTGTGTGTTGCGCGCACTTACGTGTGGGAGAGTTAGTATTCCAAAGTTGTTTCCCAAAATGCATTATAAAACGCAAAGTTAAGGCTTCCAAAGTAATAACTTTTGACTATGAAATTGTAGTAAAGAACTTTGAGGTTTATGTATTGTATAAACATACCCAGTATGTATATCGGATCGCGAGAAAGTTGGCGTCTTTTAGTAAACTTGGCGCACGCACTTTATCAGCCGCTAACTGCTGCGGCTCCGGGACAAACTCAACTGCCAACTGCAGACCAGTTGTTTTTTGTTTTGTTTTGTTTTGTTTTAAACACGGCCACTTATAGCCCTCAAACTCTTTGCAAATGTTTGTTTAAAAAAATATAAAATTTTAAAAAATCCAGTAGTGTCAAAAGCATTTGGTCAATTTTATTTTGCTTTGTTAATGTTAGAAAACTTATTTATTATTGAGTGTTTGCTACCATTTCTACTTAACTTGATTCGTTTTTTACATTTTCTACTCAAGATCATTTTATTTTAAGTTAGCAAAGCCAACTGCCATTGTTTTATGTATTTCCTTTTGCAAATGATAAAAATAAACTTGAAAATAACTTTTATTTGTCACTTACTTATTCCATTCTTACAAGCATTGAAAACAGTTCTTAAATGACTTTGAAGATTTGAACTCTTCTATTAAATGTCAATTTATGCAATCTAAGAGTTTTGAAGAAAAATTTGTTATGAACTTTGTGTCTTCAAGTAGAATCAGAAACTCTACACAGAAGAGCCTTTGCCAATATTAAATTGTAAGATAAAAACTTCTCTTAAATTTGCTATACTTTTGCCTCTTGGATAGCCAGGATCTTTCCACTCTTCCTCGCTCAGAACCCAAAAACCTCTGCAAGGGGAGGCACATGTTTCAGATCTGCTAGGATTTTGCCAGTAGTGAACTTTACCAGGCTTATCTATTTCCACTTCATGAAAACTTCAGCCAAGTTGAAAGCTTTTCCTGTAAGGTCAAATTCACAGCACTAGCGCTTGCGCTAGCGCGTTCTCGCTCTCTCCATCCCCCGCCCTTTTTTCTAGTGGGGGTAGGTTTGAAGGCAAGGAGAGGAAAAGAGAACAATAAAAAAACTTCAAGGGAAAGGGGATGAGGTTCATTGATTCAAAAATTAGAAGCCCGCAGTTGTCCTAGGAAATTGTTGACCTCCACTCATTTTTTTCTTACCAAACAATTCTGTTTTTCCCAATAGAGAAGATAATGTTTGCTTTTATTTTGCCCTTATGAATTAGTTCCTATGTAGAAAAAACATTTAACTACATTTTTAGTCAGTTGAAGAAACTAAACCCTGTACTCATTCTCACCTTAGGGTTCTCATTAAGGAATAGCCAGCCTATTCTGGGTCTCAGGGTTATAGATTTTGAAAAAACTAATATGGTGTGTGGGGGGGGGCGGGGAGGGGGAAGGAGGAGCTAGAGTAGAAAGCGGAATTTTAAAAATGCATTTCGCAAATGTGAGAGTAGAATTGTGTATTAAGCTGAAAATTGGGATAAACAACGCTGGATTTGAGAGTTTGGTTTTAAGCCAAATCTTTTACATTTTGGTCTTCATTTGGATAACAAATTACAAGACAAGGAAGGGGGGGAGAGAAATGGTTATTTTAATCGTTCCCGAATCTTCCTCTTCCGCCACATCCAGAAAAAAGAAGAGCGCCACAAACTAGGTGCACAAAAAGTAATACGCGGGAGACCAAAGTTCTGATCTAGAGTAGAGAACTGCGAACTGCAACTCAGCTTTTAACTGACCACCTGGGTATCCATAGCTTTCAGCAGGTGCGGAAGATCCAGGGAAGCGGAAAGCCTCCGCTCACTCTCCAGGAGAAGTGAGCGGCGGCTCGTGACACTTTCCAGGGGTAGAAACAATGCACCTGTCCCTTAGATAACCTTTTGCACCCACTGAGTTTGCTGTGCTCACGATAAACATCAGGAATCTTCTGTCTTCTGAATAAATCAAGAGATTGCTTCGAGCACATTTCCATTTCACTCTCCATCAGCAGACTCAACAGGCATGGACACACAGCAACCTTGTAGGATGAGCATGGACACATATTTTTATGGTTACTTGGCTTCGTGTGTCTGCGTGCTTGTGTAAAGAGAGAGAGAAGAGGACACAGAATGCTTTTATCTGTTATGAATTTGAGTAAGGGAAGGACAGGAGTAAGAAAAGTAAAGTTGTGATTTTTTTTCTCAAACAAAACTACCTATATTTCATTTTTCAAAACCCTTTATATTCACTTTGTGTTAACCAGAAGAAAAAGACTCTTCTAAAGTTATTTTTCTTTTCATGGACTCACAGAAATTTCTAAGCAGAAATGACATCAGGAATATCCTCTCCCCATCTTTTATAAATGCCCCTGCCTCTGACTTGCTCCAAAATTACACAGAAAGTGTCAATATCCAGAACAGGATCTTAATACTCCCATCCACTAAATTAATGTGACCACAAATTATTCTCTAAGAAAATCCATGGATAAGAGCTATGTAAATATTCAAATATTTAGAGGCTTTTCATCTTGTACCACAGTAATAGTCAGATATTTAATTTTTAAATGTTAGTGGCATTATATATGACTTAGAGATAATGACAACTTCATTCGAAGAAGTCACTTTACACATCTTTTCAAGAGAAAAACAATATCAGATTGGAAATTCTCTATTGCACTGATTGAAAGTGAGGATGAACTCTTCTAACCCATCAAGACATGCACAAAAATCCAAAACAGTTTGTAGTAAATTAAGTGCTCAAAGTTCAAATGAGAACTTTAACCTCTTTTCTTTCCTTCATTTTATTTCTTTCCTTTTATGCTGGCATTTCTTTGAAAGAGATGTACAATCACATTTCCATTTTAAGGTTCTGCTATGGAGTTTGCATAACAAACGTTTGGCAGCTCGCTCTCTTACACTCCATTAACAAGCTGTAACATATAGCTGCAGGTTGCTATAATCTCATTAATATTTTGGAAACTTGAATATTGAGTATTTCTGAGCGCTCATTCCCCATATGCCAGACCACTCCTGCCATGCTGACTGGTTCCTTTCTCTCCATTATTAGCAATTAGCTTCTACCTTCCAAAGTCAGATCCAAGTATCTAAGATACTAGCAAAGGAATCAACTATGTGTGCAAGTTAAGCATGCTTAATATCACCCAAACAAACAAAGAGGCAGCGTTTCATAAAGTAATGAAGATAGATAAATCGGGTTAGTCTTTTGCGACACTGCTGGTGCTTTCTAGAGTTTTATATACTTTATGCAGCCTGCTTTATACTTTGTCTTTGCCTCCTATCCCACCACCACTTTTATTTCTGGAGGGTTTTGGCTTACCACACTTTGGGAAACGTATTTGATTTCACAGAAAGTTTAACGAAGGTTGTTTTTGGCAACTGGCAAGTTTAAGTATGTTCTGTATGGGACATTGCTAACTGGGGGTCTAGCTTGACCAGAAAAGAAAGAGGCGGGGGGCGGGGAAGGGGGGGCAGTTAATTGCCTTAATCTTAACCGGCGCAGGACCAATGCTTTCATTAGGCCTTTCTATTGATTTTAGAGATGTAAACCTGAACCAAGTAAGTGGTCTTTTTTCAAAGAATATCTCGTAATTATTTATCTTCTCTATTCATTCGAAAGTTCAAGAAAGAAATGATGAACTTCATCTTGGCAATTCCAAACCCCAGTTAGAATTGGAAACGAAAAGTAGCGGACGTATTTGTCAATTGCAGCCGAGGTTTGTCAATCTCAATCTGGAAAAACAAGTAAGTATGTATTGGTGAGAGTTTAAAGATGACATCTAGTAGTCGAATTACTTGCAGTTGGTTTTATAAGAAGGGGTAGAAGATTGGGTGGGAGTAGGAGGGATATATAATAAAGGTGTACGTTTTCCTGGCTGATTTTGACTACTCTCAACACCCATCCTCATCCTAGGCTGAGCAGAATACCAGACGCCAACCGCTGAGGTCCCTCCCTTTCTCCTAGGCCCCTACCAGGAAAAGGAGAATGGAGCGGAGAATGGGTTAAATTCTGCGACGCCAGGGGAGGAGAGAAGTCGGGGGGAGATAAAGAAAAGGACAGGAACCAAGAAGCGTGGGGGTGGTTTGCCGTAATGTGAGTGTTTCTTAATTAGAGAACGGTTGACAATAGAGGGGCTGGCAGAGGCTCCTGGCCGCGGTGCGGAGCGTCTGGAGCGGAGCACGCGCTGTCAGCTGGTGAGCGCACTCTCCTTTCAGGCAGCTCCCCGGGGAGCTGCGCGGCCACATTTAACACCATCATCACCCCTCCCCGGCCTTCTCAACCTCGGCCTCCTCCTCGTCGACAGGCTAACTTGGCCCCCCACCGACAGAACTCACAGAAGCGAGTGTCTCTCGCCGCCTCCCGCGCGGAGCCGGTGCCTCTCTCCTCCCCCAGCTTCGCAGCGGGAGCCGCCACTGCCCACTGCACCTCCCAGCAACCAGCCCGGCAAGAAAAGAAGCTGCGCAAAGTTAAAGCCAAGCAATGCCAAGGGGAGGGGAAGCTGGAGGAGGCAACGGCAGGAGGGTTGAGGGGTTGTCCAAGAAAAGCTGGGCTGGGGACTGAGGCACCTGAAGCAGTGAACCGGACCAGGAAGGAAGCGCATCCTTCTGCCCCAGGGGCCTTGCAGACGCGCTGCCCGCCAGCCCGCGCCAGTACGCGCGATCCAGAGCTTGTAATGGAAGATCCATTCACTTTTTCTAGTTAAAGATGCAGTTCTTCAGTCCCTCCCTTATCCTAAAGTATTCTATATTTTTTTACATATTTGGATGCTGATACAGTTCTTGAAGTTTGAACGTTAAATGGAAAGAGTGCATGGGCTTTGTCTCCCCTAATCTAGGATGGGACACACGTATGTGACTTTTCTTTCCTCAGATCCTTAAAAAAAGAAACGCAGAATTAAACATTTTGATACAAAGATTTCGGACCTCTCTATATCCAGCATTCTTCTTCCTAATTCAATTCTGCTTTCTCTGGTACAAAATAAAAAAGTAAATAAAATAGGTTTTTGTTGCTTTACCTGCAGAGAGGCCAGGCCCATGCTACAATTTCATACTTTTCCCCAGGGAAATCAGAAATTTCCTCCATAGGAATGAAAAACAAGATGCTCTTCAATTATAAGTATTAGTTTTTTAAATAATTCTGATTAAAGAGTCAAGAAATCTGATAAAGGAAATGGTGTTCTGATGGCCAGCTGGTTTACCAGGCCCAGCTACTGTCAGGATGATGAAGGAAAGTGTGAGCTGAGTTTTGAGATGCCTGTCTTGGGATTTCTCAAGCTAACAGATATCATTGCTCTTTTGGGCCACTGGCCACTTATTGTTGCTTCTAGAGACAGTTCTCACAATCTTTCCCACCTTCTGGCCTCAACAAACTCTTGGTGCTGGTGTGCTAGAGAGGGGAAGGACTAGTATTGGGAGGGTTCCTCAACATGAGGCAAGGGTGAGGTAGCATTTGAGAAAGGAATAGGCATCATTTGTGGCCTTTAAGGTTTAAAGTTCACAAAACTAAGGCAGATCTGAAAACACAGGGCCATTAATTAGTTGACCAGGAAAGTAGAAAGTTAGTTCTTTTCCTTTTCAACGTGTATCTGCTTCAGCAAACAACCTAGCAGAAACGTACAAAATATTTTTGTCCTCAAATTTTCTTATAACCCAAGAGATGTTGATTCAGTGGGTCAAAAAAGAATGCCAGGAATCCGCATCCAGGATTCCCAAGTGAATCTGGTACAAGGGGAGCCAAGTATTACACTATGAAAGCACTGACCTAAAAATGTTCCTGTTAGGTCTTCTTTTGGAGATTGACTGGCTAATAATCCCCTTTTACTTCTCTTATAATGTTCAGTCATTTTTCAGAGAAGAGAGAAGCAGACAACTTACCTTCTTAAAGCCCATGACTTCATTGCTTTTAAGCTATGGAGCCTGGGACAAAATGCTACAGGCCCGAGGTGTCTCAACTCTGATTCATACCAGCTGCCTTTAAAAGTATAAAGACATCAGTCTAGGAGGCACAAGACTTTCACCCTCTGGCTCAGTGAGAGAAGCTCAAATCATAACCAGTGAGTGCTTGTGAAAATCAGGAAGCAAGAATTTTTTTCAGGCTACACAAACTCTAAGAGAAACAGGGGACAGGGTAAGGTTGTACGACACCCTTAGTTTAAGGTAGGGAGATTGTCATGTCACTGTAATAACTTCAGCATGAATTTATTGGGCCATCGATTTTTATGAAAAAGTCAGCCACCTATCACCCAAGTGAAGAAGTAGCTGTTCCCTTGTATTGATAATGATAATCAGAGAATACAGAAGAAAACAATTTTATGATTTAGAAGACAATGATCTCATGAAATAGTGTGACCTCCTTTGGTGTCTAGTTCTTTGATTCTTTCCAAAATCTTCCTCTGCCACCTCTTATTCATTTTCCCACATCTCACCCTTTTCTTTATCAATGAACAGGCACTTACTGGGTACTGGTGGCAGAGTAGCACTAGGATTAACTACCATGAGAGATACATAAAAATAAAATAAAGCTCCACTCTTATAGAACTGAGAACTTGGCAGAATCTCAGAATGAAACATGGAAAAGAATCTTTATCCTCTAGGTAAGAGTGGCATTCTTGCTACAAATGGGCCCACCAGCTTTTGTAGTCTTATATTTGTCATTATTTCCTCCAAAGTTCCAAGGGCACCCTCTTCATAGCCTTCGTTGTTTCCCTCAAAAACAGTAGGGATTCCAAGTGGTTTGAAACCGTCATAGTGCTAATCTTCCAATCAACCACAGTCCCAATCTCTTCCTTTAGAACTCAGGGGATACCACTGTTTCGTTTCTTATGAAGTTGTTAATGAGAGGTAGTCATAATTTCAAACCCAAAGAAACTTATGTTCTGAGAGAGGTTAAATGGCCTCACTGAAGGTAACATAGCGTTGGTACGGTGGAAACCAGGGCTACAGCAACCCTGGTCTGCTCTGAATCTGGGCTCAGTGTTCTCCTGTTCTTTCCATCACACTTCATCTGCCTCAAGTGCATATTTTCAGCCTTTTTATGCCTGCTCCTCCTATTCTCGGTCAAACTTATGGATAATAGAGGTTCCTGAGCTCTTTCTTTTTACATTTGCGCCAGAAGGAGGTAATTCTTTGGAGATGGCTATGACCAGGTTCCATTTCCAGTGATAAATTTGAGTCAACTGGTTAGAATAATTTGCATTTAGAATGTCTGTTTATCTCCTCTGATTTAAATGATACTGGACATAGTGCCTCTTATTCTAGATAGAAATTCATTTCAGCTCTCATCTAGAAAAATCCATCTGAATACTAAAAAGCACGTGTAAGTTAGGGGACGAGGCTAAAGAATGTTATAGGAAGCTGTGTCCTGGAAAGTAACGGCCCTAATGCAGGTCATTTCCCAAAATTGTTGCTCTATCTATGCTTGTAAAGATGGTCAAAAAATGGGCCTATAATTTTTATTGTTTCTCTTGGAGAGAAGTAAATTAACCTGCTACATTTGTAGCTGTGGATTCATTCAGTGATAGCATACATTTTTTATTTACCTGGTCATCTGAGCTATTGGTCTTTTTCCCTTAAACCTCCCTCCAGGTAAACATTTACCCCAGTCTGAGTGGTTCAATGTCTGAAAAACATCTCTGTTTTAAAAAGTTCTGTTTTTTTTAATCTATCATGAGTCAGTACTCTGTTTTCTAACACTTCTATTTATTGATTTAAGGCAATCTCTTCTGTATTTCTTGTAACTTAGATGCTTTCAACCCCTCCAAAAAGTGAAGTGGAGAGTAAAAGTTATTTGAAAAGTAGAATATATTTCTAATGAAAAAGGGAAACATTGCAAGCAGTTACATAAGCCACATTTTAGGACCAAGCGATAAACTTCATACTTGTTGTCATGCCTAGATATTTTCCCACAGGATATATATCCACCATTGCTCCTTCTCCCCACTTGCACACCAGGACAGCTCCTAAAGCCTAGTTCAGAGGCCCTTTTGCCAACTAACCGACTAAACTTACACTGCTTCCTAATATGTCCTGCACTATAGTACCTCATGACCCACCTGGCCAAACTTCTCCTCACTATTTTAGAACATCTATATGGCTCCTATTTCTAGCAAGGAAATGAAAAACTGTGACAGGTTCTTTTCTATTTAGCCTTACTCTGAAAATGGTCCTAGAGTTCACTGTAGGCTAAGAGGCTACAAAAAATATATATATACATGTTTTTCCCAGTATTTTGTTGCATGTGTTTCTCCTTGTTCCTCTACTGTGTCCATTTTGCTGTCAACAAACAGAGGGATGATCTACTCAAACCAAGGGCCTTGGTTTTGTTTCAATGTTTTCCCATATATCGAAGCACTAGATGGGTGGGGACAGTGAGGCATGGTTAATCAGTCAGAGACTACATTAATGAGAGAGCCCAAGGCTTCTCTGGGGCTATAGAAGGGAGGAGATATTTACTAGGAGTCCATTTGAGAGAGTCTATGGAGCACATTTTCAGGTGCCAGGCATATTATATGTGCTCCAAAGGTCTTTCTAACCAGTGACATGGTATCTATTTTTGGAAGTGCTTTTCTGAGAGCCTTTCCAGTCAGAGCATGGTCTTACTCACCTTTGTATCCGAGCTCAGAGCCCCACAATATGTCTTTCCAGGATTTATCTGGAATAATAAATGAATACCCTTGGGTCTTGGGAAGTTGCCCTGACCCCGCGCCGCTGTGACCTGAGCACGCGCTGCCGCAGCCTCTCAGGTCACACCACGAGCGATCCGTGGAAGGCAGAAGCTCAAATGCAGCCTCTTTGGCTTCCTGAGTTTTCTGGCACATTATTTCTTTCTGCATACCACCATCCCTTCCTTTTTATGAGCTCTCGCCTGTTTCTATTCATTCTCTTCTTTCAGTTTCCACTTCCCTATCACCCCTCCTCCCCCCACCCCATTCCCTCTGTCCTCATGTCATCCCTTCCCCCCTTTTCCTTCCCTCACACCCTCGATCTTTTTTAATACTGATCCTTCTTAGTTGGTTTTATTTCGCGTCTTTTCTCCTTTACCAACATTACCCTAACCTCATCGGTCTCCATTCCTCAGGCCTTCCCTTTTCGCATCTGTCCCCCCACATTCAGGGCAAGACCTGAACAGCCACTCCGCTATGGGGCGAGCAAGGCAGCATCGCTCCGTTCCAGCGGCTAGGGCTGGGGCTGGTACAAGTTCATATCTCGCAGAGATTGAAAAATCTGCAGCGCCTCCTGTAGGAGCAGCTGTGGGCATTGCCCCTTAACCCTGGCTGGGGACCCAAGCAGAGGCAGGGAAATGTGAGTGGGCGGCAGAGAAACCAGATCTCCTGTCAGTGAGAACTGAAGGGGTGTGTGTGTGCATGTGTGTGTGTGTGTGTGTGTGTGTGTGTGTGTGTGTGTGTGTGTGTGTGTGTGTGTCCTATTCTTTTTTTCTCTCTCTTTCCACACAAAAATACCCAGCAGTGTTTTGGTGGCGGCGCTGCCGACTTTTGCCCCCTAATCTCGGTTAATCAACTCGAGATCACTGATGCAGGTCAGCATCAGCCCATCTGTTTGATCAAGAGTTAGAGATCTCTATTTCTTCTGTGGTCAGAATTCTTCCCCGGGCAGGCACCTTGCTATAGTAACCTTCATTTAATACTCTCGTTATCTTGAGCATCAGAGCTCATCGACACGTCTTTTCTCAGAAGGATCCCTCTTCCAGCCTGCAGTACTAGCCTTGGCTTCAAGGAAGTCCTTTTTCAAGTTCGCCTTGACTGCAACGCAAAGAACTTGCTGCTGCCTTCAACACGAAATCGCCACTGAATACATAAACTTTTCAGGATAATTTCTCTCTAAAAACAAGCCTAAATTCTTTCTCCCTTTTCATCATGTACCCTTTTCGGTTTATTTTTTATCTATGCAATATACAAAATTCTCCCAAAGATGCTGTCTTCAGTCCATGAGAATAATTTTGGTCCACTATGCTTGTAAAAGAGGGTTGCAGGACATTTACAAAGAACAATAGAGGAAATGAAATGAACCATTAAGAACTGTGTCCTGAAGTTTACCAAGGTAATCGATCCTTTCCCTGGGCCCTCCTGAATTTTTCAACAGTAAACTAGTTTCATCTCTGATGGTTTCACCACTGTATGTTTCATAAACAGCAGAAGTTTTAAATTATGTCAACAGTTACCCCATAAGTTTTTTAAAAAACATGAGCAAATAAGACATTTAGTGAAAATAATAATACTTGCAGAAATGTGTGTATATGTGTGTGTGTGTGCGTGAGAGAGAGAGAGAGAGAGAGAGATTGCAACTGCAAAACTTGCAGAAGGGGTTTGCACCTGTATTACTTGTGGTTGCTTAATGTCTGCTCAAGTCTAGAGGTATTCACCAGGACAGCTGGCAAATAGGGGGTTAATCATTACTGAAAATGATGTATCATATCTTTTCAGTTTGGTTTATACAGAAGGGCAGTAAAGATTTATGCTTCAGGAGAAGGATAAACTGTTATTTTCAGAGTGTGGTTGACTCCTTTGAAAGTTTAATTTATAAAGAAATGCAGGTATAGATTATCTATGCTGTAGAACATCCTTACCTCTCCCTAAAAAAAAAGAAAAAAAAATTGGTTCTGGTATTTTAATCATCTTGATCTTCTTAGGCTATATAAAAACTTCTTATGTTCCTATAAAGTTCTAACATCTAAAGCTTATAAGAATATTAAACCATAGTAACATTTTTAAAATAGAAAATTCTCTATTTCATTGAATTAGGTATACTGTTTGGCTAAATTAGTTTACGTTTTTGCAGTGTTTAAAAGAGAGTTTTATCCTCTAAGAGTTCTAATTGCTGGTAATCCTATTTTAATTTCGAAAAATTAGGTGAGCTGGCTTTCTTCTTCTCATAAAGAGGATGCTTATTTCTTTCTTATATTTGTGGGAAATTAATTTGTGGATATAAATAAGATAGATATATCTTATTACTATATATCTCTCTGGTACTGTATTTTCCAATTCTAGTAGAGCAAGGTTGAAAGAGCTTTCTGTCACCAGCTAGTTATTAACAAAAACAGTATTCATTGCCATTCTGGTTTTAGGCAGCATCTGAAGCTTCCTGCAGTTCGATCCTGTGATTATTAACTCACTTCCCACCAGTATCTTATACAGGTCCATTATCTACTGTCAATATTTTTATAGTCTATGAAGAGAAGTCCTGCTTACTTCCTGTTAGAAGGGAGGTAACATGGTTTTTTTCCTTCTTTTTTTAAGTAGATAAATATGTACTCAACAAATATATTTGACTGAGGAGGAAAAAAGGGAGGGAAAGAGGAGCCTAGCATCTGCTGTCTCACAGGCTCATTGTGTGGTTAATAATTGCTCCAGAATAATTTTACAGGGTGTAGGCTTTCAGAAACAAGGATTACTGAAAGATCCAGGTCTGAAAACATTTTTCAGTTCTATTTATAGAACTGAACCAAATTCTAGATAGTATGAAAGATTTTTGTTGTTGATATTGTTTTTAAATCAGCTTATCCCAGTGTAAATCATTTTTGCTTTTCCTTACTTTGAGAAATCTCTTACGGTATTTTTTCCTGAAAGAGATGAACTGGTGTATAGTTTCCCCATTCAAGAGAATGGAGCTTCACAATGTAAGACTGTCATAGGAATATATTATGAATATAAGGTTAGTGTTAACAAGGCTCTACTTTGTATGAACAACCTCTAATTTATAAGTTTATTCAAACAAACTTTAGTTCAAAGTGTGTACTTTTAAAAGCGATGTTTATCATCTTCCTGTATTCTTTATCTCATGGCTACTCTGATCAATTAAAAGAGCAAGGCAGTAAAAAAAAAAAAAAAAGTTAAATTATAAAAAAAGGCAAGACACCATGGATGTAGAATAACAAAATATTTTAGTGAACCATAATATTTTAATATAAATTATGACAAATAACATTCAATTTTGTAATTTTTCAAGTTGAAAATGCTTCTGTAAGAATTAGAAGTAATCAAAACCACAATGAGATACTATCTCATACCTGTTAGAATAGCTATAATCAACAAGACAAATAATAACAAACGTTGGAGAGGATGTGGAGAAAAAGGAACCCTTATACACTGCTGGTGGGACTGCAAATTGGTACAGCCACCATGGAAAACAGTATGGAGTTTCCTCAAAAAACTAAGAATTGATCTACCATGTGATCCAGCAATCCCACTGCTGGGTATTTACCCTAAACACTTGAAAACTCATATCTATAAATATATTTTCACACCAATGTTCATAGCAGCATTATTCACAGTGGCCAGGACATGAAAGCAACCGAAGTGTCTTACAATAGATGATTGGATAAAGAAACTGTGGTACGTATATACAGTAGAATATTACTCAGCCAGAAGAAGAGATGAAATACTGCCATTTATGACAACATAGATGGACCTCGAGATAATCATGCTAAGCGAAATAAGTCAGACAGAATAATTTGAAAATCACATGGTATCATATATGTTGGATATAAACCTAAAAGCAACAAATGAACAGGACAAACAGAGACTCATGGACATGAACTATAGACTAATGGTTACCAGAGGGTAGGGGGTGGGGGGAGGAGACGTAGACGGGGTAAAGGGGGTCAAATATAGGTGGGTAGAGGGAGGGTGAAGTGAGTAAAGGGGATCAAATATATGATAGCTGAAAGAAATTGGACTTTGGTTGGTAAACACACAATAGAATACACAGATGTTGAATGATAATGTACACCTGAAAATTACATAATTGTATTAAACAATAAACTTAATTTTTAAAAAGTTTAAAAAAATAATTAGAAGTAGAAGATTTCATGTTTAGAGTAATATCTTTTGTAAAAAGCAGTCGCTATGAAGTCAATAAATTTAAGTTTATTTCTAGTTGTTTTCATTTATTAATTCTATGTACCTAGGGCAAAGTATTTACCTCTCTGAGCTTCAGTATTCTTATCTCTAAAAGAGGAAAGAACAATTAAACCTGAGCTTCCTACCTCAGGGGTTATTGTGAGAATCATGTAACCTATATATTCTAAGATAACACACAAGAATCATATAAGATAACACAAATATATCAGTCAGGTTAGGCCAGGTTATGCTATGATAACAAACAAGACCAAAATCTCAGTGACCTAAGCAACAAAAGTTTATTTCTTGTTCATAATACAAAACCATAACAGGTAAGCTAGGGATTAGCTTGTGATCATTTAGGAGTCCAGAATGACACAGTAGCCATTATCTCAAACATTGCTAATAACCAAATACAGAGAAAAAGAAGTATCTGAAGGCAATCATACCATCCACTTGGAAATGACATATCACTTCTGCTCATAATTCATTGGCCAGAACTATTTACAAAGGCCCATTCAACCTCAGAGAGGTCAGAAAGTACAAGCCCACTATGGAATAGAACCCAGATGATCTGGAGTACATTAACTACCACCACAGTTTTTGAGGGGAAATTAAAAATGGCAGAGTGCTTTACTAGGGAAAAGTTTATTTATAAAAGTGTACTGGAGATTTCTGAAAATTAGGGCTAACATGAATTAAGCTACTATCAGTACTCTTTTGTGATTTAGCTCTCTAAAGATAACTTAGTTGAAGGTCATTAAATTAAATGATATGGCTATATTTCCTTGCAGTTACAGACAACATTGACCCAGAGTTTTCTCACATGAAGCTTGACATTTTATTTGACTCCAAGCCAAATCACAGGTTTCCTAACTTACAGATCCTTAGACATTCACTGAGATACTTATCAAAAAAAATAGATTTTGATGCAACAATATTTCTTTCTGTGCTCTTGAAGGAGCAAAAATAGTGATAAATAATTGTTGTATATATGATTTATTAATAAATCAATCTCCAAGATTTTTTGTAGTCAGACATAAAGGAATAAGAAAGAGCCAACTTTAGTTAGTATTGCAAAGTGGAACAAAAAAATTCAAGTGCTGATAACCTCTCCTTTGAAAATATTTTTCATTGTGAAATTAGGTGTCAGTTCACAATTGGACTCGTTTTTCCTAAGATTTTAGGGCTGGGGTGGCAAATTGGTGAGAGATGATGATGACTTGGTTCAGGTAATTAGTGTGAATGGTAAGAACTTGTCAAATTCTGGACATAGTTTAAATGTATAGACAATAGGATTGGATAAATACTGAAAATGAAATTGAGAGAAAGAAAGGAGACTAAGATCACACCAAAGTTTTTGGACTGAGCAACTAGAAGAATGGAGCTCCCATTAGCTGAGATGAGAAACACTGCAGAAACAAAAAGCTTTGGTGTGGTGGGAAGGAGGCTGTTTTTGACACGTTAAATCTTCTTTAAGGAGCCCTTTGCAAATTCTCTGCTGAGAGTCAAGAACAATGAACCTGTTTCAACAAAAATAGAAAAAAGTTTAACTTTAAAGAAGCAGTATTGCAGAGAATCCCAGGAATCATTAGGAAATCTGTGTTCTAATCACTTAATACTTAGGTATCTGGGTTCAAATCCTGGAATTACCATTTACCATATGGTATTACCTTGAATAAGTTACTTAACCTCTCTAGAGATTTTTGTTCCTTCATTTGTCGAGTGGGTATAATAACTTTACTACTTGATAGATTTATCCATATTGTGTGCTTAATACAGTGCACTGCACATAATGAGCAGACATTAAATATTTGCCAGGAGTTGCCAAAGCAATAGCATGATTCGTCTCTCTTGTGAGAGCTCATTAAATACAAGGGTATCTCTCATTCTTCTTTTATCTACTACCTCTAAATTAATGAAACCCCGATGCTGAGGGGAGCTGAGAAGGCCTGAAACATGAACCCCTTTCCTGGAACTAACCATTTAATCATCATTCTAGCTAAATCCAGGTAGTGATGATGGGAACAGTTTTATACAAGTAACAGAGATTGAATAGATCTTTGACTGTATAGTTGTGAGAAAAATTATGTCAGATAAAAAGAAGAGACCAAAGAAAAGCAGAGAAATAGAAAGATATATGATATTGTCTCTGCTCAGATTCTTCAGCACCTACCTAAATCTCTGTAGAGTCCCAGTACCTAACTCATTTATATTTTTGCACTAGGCTAGTACCATCAAGAGGGATATATGTAAGAGAATGAATCAGATTACCCTAAAAGAAAGTTGTGATATGAAGAATATACCTTGGAATTAGGAGATCAGCCTTCTGTTCATTTTTCTGCTAAGTTTTAACTGGTGTGAGCAGAGAAAATCCCTGAACTTTAGTTTCTATATTTAGTCAAACTTTTAGGCTTGTTGTGAGGATCAAACAATATTCATGTGAAATTTATTTTAAAAGTTATAAATCTAGTTGTAAAGTGTAATGAACTATTAGAGTACAATGAAAATCTCAAAATGTAAGCTATAATTGTACATTAAGAGTACTTGAGAAAGGTTGCAATTCTGAGGAAGATGGTGTAAGCACACTCTTCTACACTGTCTAAATGTAGTATAAATGCAGAAGCAACTATATGAAGATGATGAAAAGTAAATTTTAGCAGGAAACCTTAGGAAAGAGGCCAGGATTTGAAGTTACACCAAACCAGCAGTGATTTTCCTATTTTTTTCCCATTCCAGAATCATCTGGCATAGACTCAAGGGAAGCTCCAGACCAAAAGTGTACATATATGAGGAGCAAAATAGCTCTAACAAAAGTTCTCTCTTACTGGGAAAGGGGTTGTAGGAAAGAGGAATCCTATGGGTCAGAGAAAGTGGAGGAAATTTCCTGCTTTTAAAATCATTTAAATTATTATTTTTCCTTTCTTTCCTGCCCTAGCCCCAAAATGGTGGCCAGGGAGGTACTTAAAACTCTGAGAGAGAGGAATCCCTCTTTATCAAAAGAGAACTAGGATCCCAAGAGTGTGGAATGGATCCTACTTGCTTTTTTTCTTTCTCTGTCCTCCCATTGCTTGGCAGTATATGCTGACACAATCATGAGAAGAACACGGCAGACAAAGGAAACTAGAGCCCAGTTTTTTTGTGTCGTGAACCAGAAAGGGAGGACTATGGAAGCCAGAAGGCACTGGGGAAATCATGGTGAAGAGGAAAGTCAAGAAGTCAAACCATAAAGTTGTTCATGTACTCCTGGACTAACCAAAGAGCTATACATGCATGGATCTGATTCCAAATAGCTTACCACAGGGTGGCATTCACATGATAGCAATCTTAATAGCACTATAAATACTTCTAAAACTGAAACAACATTTGGACAACAGACCACAGGGGAAAAATCAAAACAAAAATATCAAATTTCTTCTTAAGATTTAAGCAAAACCCAGAGTAAATCTGTTATTTAATTCAGGATACAATTAAAGATTACTTACCATATAAAGAATCAGGAAAATATCAACTCACAAGGAAAAAGACAATCAATAGATGCTTTGGTGATGCAAATGTTGGAATTATTCACTGAAAATTGCAAAGAAGTTATTATAATATGCTTCAAAAAATTAAGAGAGACCATTTTTGAAACAAATGAGAAACCTCAGCAAAGAAATAAAAGAGATAAAGAATAAAATACAACAGTATGATTAAAATACTTGATAACCTAAAAAATATTCATTAGACAGGCTCAACAGCAAAATGGAGATGACAGAATAGTGAGTTAGTAAACCTGAAAATTAATCAATAAATATTATTCTAAACAGAGACAAAAAAAATTATTAAAAAGTGAAGAAAGCCTTGGGCCTCTAGAACAATTTTAAAAGGTCTAAGTTTTGTGTTATCGGAGTCCCAAAAGGAGAGGAGAAAGAACACGGAACATAAAAAATATTTGAGGAAATAATGGCTGAAAACTTCTTTGACAAAAGACAAGTGTACAGATTCTAGAAGCTCAATAAACTCCAAATATGATCATTTTAAACAAAGCAATGTCAAGATACATCATAGTCAAACTGCTAAACAATAAGATAAAGAAAAAGGCCCAAAAGCAACCAGAGAAAAACAATACATTACCTCTAGGGTAGCAGTGATTTGATAGATGAGAATTGTCATAAGAAACCATGAGAGTCAGAAAGATATGGAATCTTCAGAGTGCTGAAAGAAAAGAACTATCAACTCAGAATTCTATATCCAGTGAAAAGAAAAAAGAAAAAAAGAAATTCTAAGATAAAGAAAAGGTAAGGAAATTTATCACCATAGACATGTGCTAAAAATGTCAAAGGAAATTTCTCAGACAGAAGGAAAATGATAAAAGAAGGAAATTTGAGACCTTAAGAATGAAAAGTAACAGAAATGATAAAAGCTGGATAAATATAATTGATTATTCTTCTCCTCTAAGTTCTTTCAAATATGTATGCCTGTCAAAAGCAAAAGTTATTGCTTTCAAAAAACATCGTCTTGATGGAATTTTCAACGGATGTAGAAGTAATACATTTGACAACTACAACATAAATGGGAGACGTAAAGAAACCTACTGAAGTGTTCCACATTCTCCATGAATTGGTAGGACAGTAATTCTAAGTATAAAGTGAAAATTTAAATATATATGTTGTAATCTTTAAAGAAACCATTTTTTAAAAAAGCTATATAAAAAGGCAATAAAAAACCTCAATAGATAAATTGGAATAATGAAAAATATTCAAATAATCCAAAGAAAGCAATGAAAGAGAAACAGAGGAACAAATCATAGAGGAAATAAAAAAGAAAACAGATAATAAAATGGCAGACCTAATCCCAAACATACCAATATTTATTCAACATAAATAGTAGAAGAATACAAACTAAAAAACAGAGGTCATCAGAATGACTCTTTAAAAGAAAGTCTCAACTACATACTGTCTATAAGAAACCTATTTTAAATATTATGATGTTGGAGAGTTAAGTGTAAAATAATGGAAAAAGATATTTCATGCAAACACTAATCTAAAGAAAACCTGAGTGGCTATATCAATATCAGACACAGTACACTATAGAGCAAGAAAAATTATTGAGAATCAAGAGAGACATTATTTACAATAAAAGGGTAAATTTACAAGAAGATGTTAAAAAATCCTAAATGTGTATATACCTAATATTAGAACGCTAAAATACATAAAGCCAAAACCAATAGAACTAAAAGGAAAACTAGATGATCTTCAATTTACTTAGAAACTTTAACATTCCTTTCTAAATAGCTGATAGAGCAAGTAGACAAAAATAAAAATAGTAAGACTAGAAGTACTGAACAATACTATTAACCAACTGGATCTAATTGATTTTTATAGAACATTCATCCCAACAAAAACAGCTTATATATTTTTCTCAAATGCACCAGGAATATTCACCAAAATGAGCCATATATAGCATTGCTTTGATGCCGATGACAGCACCAGAAAATAAAACTAATTTCTTTCATTAATATAGACAAATGAATATTCAACAAAATGCAAAAAAATCAAACTCATAAACATACAAGAATAATATACAATGACCAAGGGAAATTTGTCCTGGGAATCCAGCCAGGCTCATTCAATGTTTGAAAATCAACCAATGTAATCAAACCATATTAATAGACAAAAGAATAAATCCATATGATTGTATCAATTGAAACAAAAAAAGCATTTGACAAAATTCAACTTTTCTTCATAATAAAAACTACACAGTTAACTAGGAATAGAAAGAAAACTTTCTTAACCTGATGAAAGACATCTGCAAAAATCTACAATTAACATCATGATTCATGGTAAAACAATGAATGCTTTCCTCATCAGATAGAGAATAAGGCAGGACTGTCCATTCTCTCCACTTTCATCCAACACTGTACTGAAAGTCCTAGCCAATACAATAAGGCAAGGCAACAGATTGGAAAGTTAGAATTAATCTGTTCCTATTTACAGATGACATGCTTGTATATGTAAATAAACAAACAAACAAACAAACTCATGGAATCAACATAAAAATTTATAGAGCTATGTGAGTTCAGCAAGTTTGCAGGTTTCCAAGTTCAACACTCAAAACTTAGTCATATTTGTATATACTAGCAATGAACGATTAAAAACTCACTTAAAAAATAGCATTCATAATAGGTCCAAAAGAGTGAAATATTTAGGAATAAATCTAAACTTCAAAACACTGATCAAAGAAATAAAAGAAAACCTAAATATATTGAGAGGCAAACCTTGTTCATAGATTGGAAGACTCAATATAGCTAACATGTGACTTTTCCTCAAATTGATGTACAAATTAAATCAAAATTCAAGTGGGAATTTTTCGTAGAGATAGACAAACAATTCTAAATTTATATGGAAAAGCAAAGGAATTTGAATAACCAAAAAAACCTTTTTTTTAATTGTGTGACTTTTACTACCTGATTCTAATTTCTGTAACACTACATTAATCAGTAAATTATGGTTTTAGCAAAAGGATAGCCATATAGAGCAATGAAACATAATAGAGCATCCAGAACTAGGCCCACACAGTCAAGGTCAATTGATTTTGACAAAGTTGCAAAGTTAATTTGAGAAAGATAATTTTTTCAACACGTGATATTGGAACAATTGGACATTCATGTGTTAAGAAAAAAGAACCTTGACCTAAACTTTATATTCTATGTCAAAATTAAGTCAAAGTGGATTAGAGATATAAATATAACACATAAAACTGTGAAAGTTTAAGAAGAAAACATAGCAGAAAAATCATCATGATCTGAGCTTAAGCAAAAAATTCATAGAATCAACACCAAAAGCATGATTCGTAAAGAAAAGAATGACAAATTGAAATTCATCGAAATTAAGGTTTGCCCTACAAAAGACACTGTTAAGAGAATAAAAAGACAAAGTTAAAACTGGAAGAAAATACTTACAAATCACATATCCAACAAAGTATATTTGTATAGAATACATAAGGAACTCTTAAAACCCAACAGTAAAAAATAAACAATTAAAAATAATGAGTGTGATAGAATTATTCTGTATCCTGATTGTGGAAATGGTTATATGAACTCATACATGTGTTAAAACTCGCAGAAATGCACACAATCCCAAAAAGTCAATCTTATTGTTTGTTCATTTAAAGAGGAAAATTATAAAAGGAATACTTAAAAGAATAGTAATTGTATTCTAAAAGAATAAAATTGCTACCAGGGAAAGTAAATGAAAAGAGATGGAGATCAACTCATTTTGGTGGTTCATAATGTGAATACTATGGATACTAAAGAGAAATTACAAGTCATTACAAATTTGATGACTTAATTGTCATAGCTAAGACTCAAAGAAAGAGAATAAAAATTAAAGTCAAAGTCTAGAATATTATGCTTATTAATCTCAAGGTGGACATTAGTTGGAAGATTCTAAGTTTCAATAACAAATTGCCCAAAACGTAAACCATTGTGATTTAACACATAAACTCTAAGAAAATAGATTTTGCCAAAAAGATGTAGAGTACAGAACAGAGGTTCAGAAGATGGACATCCAGATGGTAATTAGAAAACAAGAATGATGGAAAGGCACTTTCTCTATTAAAATTTCTTTATATGAAACAAATTAGCTTTTTCTGAATTTTCTGATTTTCTGAATGCTTTTTCTCTCTTACTAGACTCTATGTTTCTTGAGTATAAAAATCAAGGTAGAAGGGCCTTAGGAGTGACAATCTTGTTAGGTGTAAGTGGTGGAGGTGGAGTGCTCCTAGGGTATATATGTAGAAGGTGCTTTAAAATATTAGATGTAGTACTTTTCTTTCTATCTTGTGCTTATTTGGGATAGGTGATGATGAATAATAGAGACTGAAGTGGATCTAACCACACCACACCCTAACTACCCACTGACACCATCAGTGATACAAAATACATAGTTCATGTTTATATCCTCTGCAATACTGACCATTGGTATTGAGTAGAACACTTCCTGCAATTCTAAGTTGTCTCCTAAATTCTCGGAGAAAATCAGGTCCTATGAGATAGGGTATAAAAGATGTTGAGAAAAGGGGCCAATCAAAGAATAATTCTATCCCTTATGCTAAATTCTTAGATTTACTCTTGTTCTCAATTAAACATAGATATTATTTAGGGTGAGTGCAGAAAACTGAAATTTTTATGTCCTTGGAAGAACTTACAATTGCAAATAAGCACAAAATCTTAAGAAATTATAATGTTCTCAGCTGATAATAACTTCTCATACTCCTCATAAAGAAAAGCTCATTATATTAGTAAACACATTTATTTTGAGAATAAATATAATTGTTTCACTAGAAGTCACAAAAAGTTATCAATTATGATCTCCAAAAGTTAAGAGTTTTGAAACATAAACACAATTTTTAATGAAGTCAGGGTATCTAATGAAGTATTTAAGGGAAGAAAAAAAATGACCTTTGGATCTGTTCTTGCTTTGCCTGGGTGATTAATTTTTTTCTTTTTTTTTTCTTTTTCTTTACACACCCTGCCATAAACTTTTTTATTTACACTTTACTGTAACTGACTTCATGTCATTTGCTCTTGCTCAATAACAATCAGTTAACAGCAAAGGCAGGTGTTCTCAAGGATGTGGCCTTTTCATAGAGTGAATCCATACAGTTTTTTTTTTTAATCATCATAAAAAACATAAAGATAAAACTCATTCTAGAGTCTGGCAGGGAAAAAGATATATGCAAAAAAAGCTAAGGATGGAGATCTGGAATAGTAAAAATTGGTAGTAACCTACCCATTCTAAATTTATTTGTTCCCTTTTTTTTTTAGCAGTTGTATTTGTTTAATCACACCAGCGATGGTTTCTGCTAGCACCTTAATTTTTACATGGCTTTTGTTCTACCTTTTTGCATTATGTTTAGGTATAAAAATTATAATTAAACTTTTGGTTGAATTTCTGTAAAGTTTGAGTGTGCTGATCTTCTGAGATCATAACAATACTCCACTTTCCTACTCTCTTCACCAATGAACAATTTTTTTCCTGCTATCCTACTCGATAGAAATACATTATTTTTCCTTTCATTTTCCCACCTCTACACATGTGAGTACCAAGTTCACTCCAAACTGTACACCTATTCTTCCAGAATTTCCTAGTCCAATCTTCTGGTCAAATCAAGTTCTTCAGGATGGTCTGAGGATGTCCTCAAAAGTTGCCCCCCTTTTTCTCTTGGTCCTTTCTGCCACCAAATTACCACCATTAAGAATAATCTTTAGCTGCGTATTGGTAGAGCTTGGAGTTGAGGCCACCAACTGGCCAATGAACTCACAAGTGTAGGTAGTGTGCTACATATAAGGGCAAGTTTTTTACTAACACCACAAGGGTCTCTAGCCCAATGAGTGGAGTTCGATAGCAATCCTTGCTAAAGTGTTATTTGAACATATGAGAACTTTAAGGAGAGATGAAAGCATTTAAAAATGGTCTGTTTTTCTCTGTATTTATTGCTCTACTTGGGCCTCTCAAGCATTATTTGTCTTTTCTATTTTCAGACCAATTTGATGAATCCTGCTCTAAGATCTTAAAAAGGGGTACTAGCCCAGGAAGTTCACACGCATGACGCCTTCTCCCATGAAAACCTATGGGAGGTCATGCCTGATCTCTATTTTTACAGAGACCTTGAAGAGATTGAAAAGCAAGAGAGGCCACTGCTGAAAAGGCTGTGACCAAGAAGGAATATCAGGATGAACAGACTGCTCCAGCTCCTAAATTCACTTCTACTCATGCTAAGGACACAGACTAGTCTGAAAGCATGCAGGTGCCCTCTATGCCTGTTCATCAGTTCCCCACTGAAGATCAGGGTGCTCACTGGAGACTGGTCTGCATCCCTCACTGCTCAGGCCATTGAATCTGTAGGAATGACCATTGAGCGGTCTTCAGCTGTTCTTTCACAGACTCTTAAACAAAATCAAAATAAGGTTGACAGAAAAGAAACAGTTTCTAAAAGTGTGTCCATTAAAAAATAAAAAGAATAATCTTTAAACAAGAAACATCCTGGGCATAGTTAAAAATTAATGTGTAATTTGAGGAAGCCTACCTAGCCATTAGGATATTGACTTAGATTAATTTATTAGTTATTTAGTGGCCTGGAGGAATGGTATTCGGCAGCTAAAAGTAAAGGCTTAAATTAATCTGGTCTTGGAGCAACAGTGAGGGTGAGGATAAAAAAGAAAAAGCATAATAAGGAGAGAGAAGTGGATAGATTGAGAGAGAGATTGGTGATGATCAGGGTAATGATGGTAGTTGGAAAAGTAGGCATCATTAAAGAAGTAACAGAAACAGTTAAAAAGAAGGCAGATTTTGCTAGACAATAAATAGAGTCTAGACGATCCTCCTTAGGAGTGTTTTGATTTGAGAAGATCTCTTAATCTGAAATCTCAACCGTAATAGTCTGAAGGCCATTCACTTTGTTATTTTTTTTTAATGAATTTCTTTAGTTTTAGGCATTTCCTCATTTAAGTTCATATACCTTGAGAAGGTGGCTATTATGCCAAAATATTATATCGACCCTTATATTTTCTAAATTAACAATTTAAAAGAAATTTCATACATGATAGCCAAATTGGTTAAGATGGTTTTGTATGCAAGGAATAGAAAGCTCCCCTTAAAATTAACAATATACTAAAGGGAACTTATCTTCTTACCTAATGAAGAGGCTCTGGGAACAGTTAGGATTTGAGCATGGTTTGGTCCAAATTTTCACAATGTTATCAGGACTCTTTATCTCCTCTTCTGCAATTTTCTCAGCTCTGTCCACCAACATGGGTTGACTTTGTTCTCAGCTAGTCTTCCCTAATGCAAACAGTATAGCTGTTGGTAGTTCACAGTGCTACATGCTTCCTCATTCACATCCAGAAGGAGAAAATATGTTTTTCCCCAATAATAGAACTCTTGAGTTCCAACCTAATTGTACCAAATTGGGATATTTACACTTACCTTTGAGCCAATCATGTGTCAGAAGAAATGATATTACCTTAAATAACAAATCTGAGTGCTCACTCTGTTATAGTTAGAAGAGGCTGAACACAGGGGAGACAACCACAATGTTCACTGTGGACTTTAATAGATGGAGAGAGAAGCCCAGAGCTGGGACATCAGCTAGGGTAGGCCTGGGCAGGTTGTTTTAGAGGTAAGTCCTGTTTTATTGAGTATTTTCTGAAGACAGTAGGCATCTGGCAGGGTAGGCGATGCCAGGAAAGAAGAGGAGAAACATGCAAACGACATATTTCACTATGAGACTCTTCCCTTTCCAGTGGTAAACTCATGGCACGAACATGATCTGCCACATTCTCAGCATAATGACCAGGGTGACTGTGCTGGATCATTGAAAAATCTGTGTCATCTACATCTGCAGAGAAGTTTAACTTGCCAGTCCAGTCTAGATCCTTTTGGTATATTTTGCTGATCCTCTGCACTAAGTGGAAGTAACCATCACCCTACTTTCCTAACCCCTCTCCAGAAGTAGTCTCTGGTTCTCAATATAGTTCTGCCTTCTAGTCTGAAATGAGCATATTCCTGTATCACATTGAAGTTAGTTAAAAGCAACTAGGTTGTTTTCTGTTATTTCAAAAGAACTTTACCCTTATATCTTCAATTTTGAAGACTTGTAGTCAACCTAAACAGAGTTAGAGATTGAAACTATTTTGCTTTTAGACACTTCATTTGCCAGAATAAATGCTAAAAATGATTAATGTTAACTACTGTTTTTTAACTAAGTAGGACAAGCTAAAGCAGTGGTGTTAGCCCCTAGCCACACGTCAGAATCACTTAAGTGCCTTGACCTTTCCTGTAATGATTCCGATTTAATTAGTCCAGAGTGAGGCGTTGGCACAAACATTAAAAAATTTTTTTTCTATTGAGATATAATTCACATGTTATAAAATTCAACTATTTAAAATGATATCAAATATATTTACAGAGTTGGGGTACCCACATTTTTAATGCTCCTCAAGAGTTCTAATATTCATATAGATAGGGTTGAGAACACTGAGCTAAAGCAAATTGTTAGACTTTGAGACAACCTAATAATCAACTGAGCTCTAAGTTAAAAATTATTCAAAAAATATTCTAAATTCTGTGGTTTTAAGAAATTAATAGACAATTTTTAAGCTCAGCTTTAAGGTCACAGCAAAATTTAGTGGCAAGTACAAAGCTAAAATTATTTTTTTAACAATTAAATTCTCTAATTCAATTTAATTTATTGGTATTCTAAGTCTGAGGGAAAAAAACAGAAAAATCATTAATAATGTTCATGTTTTCTTAGGGAAAAAATTCACAAAATGGTTATTCTCCTTGTAAAGAGTTATTTTGTATTCATGTAAAATGTAAGATAAAATCAAAATATGGTTTTCTCTCTTTTTGAAAAATCTATTTACAATTTACTGATCAACACTTTCATAGCTCTCTTTTATTGGAGAAATAAAGCACTTAAACAAAATTCCAGTGATAAATAACTGAAAATATCCAATATTAATCTAATCCCTATGCATTCCTTTCTACCTTTGATATAAAAGATTAAAAAGTATTGCAGATATGTGCCTATATATATTTATCTCACAAAAGTGTTATTTGCTTTGAAGAAAATATTGATCATCTCAGCTAAATTTAGTTTACAGAAAACATCTATAATCAGAAAAGTTTTAATATGGAATATTTAGTATAAAGAGTTGCCTAAACTATTATAAATAAAAACGTGATCACACTAGTAGTTTTTGAACCATATTAAAGCAAATAGAAGTTTGTGTAGCCATTTGGTGAATTTAAACTGTGTGGTCAACTAAACAGGTCCACTTTACGACCAAATACTATCTTTAGTGCTGGGTGTAAAAACGCAGTAATATAAAAAGCAATGTAGAGCATAGTGGTTAGGAAAGAATCGTAGAGTCAGGAAAACCTGTTGGGGTGCCTCCACAAATTGTCACTGTGGTTTTAGGGAAGATATTCTCTCTAATCTTAATTTCTCCATTTCAAATATTGGGGAGAATTAATGGTACCTACTTTTTAAGGCAATCGTAAGTATTAAATGGGGGCAATATATGTAAAGTGCTTAGCTTATGACCTGGTACATAATAAATACTTAACTAACATGAACTGACATAACATCATTGTTGAGTGTCCCTAGAGGGAAAAGAGACTCTATTATTGTTTCTCTAGTCTTGTTACTGAAAATGAGCATGAGAGAGCACAGGGAACCATACTCAATTTAGTTTAACTTTGAGGATAAAGATGGTAGATGAGCCTGTATAGACAA
>NW_011888806.1:4083004-4084713 GCF_000151845.1 Pteropus vampyrus | reverse complement strand
GATATTTTGATAGAGATTGCATTAAATCTATAGATTGCTTTGGGTAGTATGGCTATTTTAATGATGTAGATTCTTCCTACCTGTAAGCACAGTATATATTTCCATTTATTTGTATCTTCTTCAATTTCTTTTTTCAATGACATAATTTTCTGAGAACAGGTCTTTTACTTCCTTGGTTAATTTGATTCTCAGGTATTTTATTGTTTTCAATGCAATCGTAATTGGGATTGTTTCTTTAATTTCTCTTACTGAAAGTTCATCATTAGTGTATAAAAATGCCACTGTCTTCTGAATATTAATTTTATATCCTTCTACTTTACTGAATGTATTGATCAGTTCTAACAGTTTTTTTGATGGCATCTTTAGGGTTCTCTCTATATAATATCATGTCATCTGCAAATAATGAAAGTTTTACTTCTTCCTTTCCAATTCAGATACCTTTTATTTCTCTTTCTTGTCTTATTGTTGTGGCTAAGACTTCCAATACAATGTTGAAGAGGAATGGTGAAAGTGGGCATCCTTGTCTTGTTCTTGATCTTAAGGAAAATACTTTAGTCTTTCTTCATTGAGTACGATGTGAGCTGTAGGTATGTCATATATGGCCTTTATTATGTTGAGGTATGTTCCCTGTATTCCTACTTTGCCGAGAGTTTTTATCATAAATGGATGCTGGATTTTGTTGAATGCTTTTTCTGCATCTATCGATATGATCGCATGATTTTTATCTTTTAATTTGTTAATGTGATGTATCACATTAATTGATTCGTGAATGTTGTACCAACCTTGCATCCCAGGAATAAATCCAATTTGATCATGGTGTATGATATTTTTAATGTATTGCTCAATTTGGTTTGCTAATATTTTGCTGAGGCTTTTTGCATCAATATTCATAAGAGATATCAGCTTATAGTTTTTCTTTTTGTAATGTCTTTGTTTGGTTTTGGAATCATGGTAAAGGTGGCCTCATAAAAGGAGTTAGAGAGTCTTCTCTTCTCTTGAATATTTTGGAATAGTTTGAGAAGAACAGATGGTAAGTCATCTCTGAATATTTGATAAAATTCGCCTATGAAGCCATCTGGTCCAGGACTTTTGTTTTCTGGGAGATTTTTGATTACTGATTCAATTTAATTGGTGGTAATGGGTCAGTTCTAATTTTCTGTTTCTTCTTGACTCAATCTTGGGAGATTGTATGATTCTAGGAATGTATCCATATTTTCCAGATTGTCCAATTTGTTGGTATATAATTGTTCATAGCATTTTCTTATGATCCTTTATGTTTCTGTGGAGTCCATAGTTATTTCTTCTCTTTCATTTCTGATTTTATTTGTTTGAGTCCTCTCTCTCTTTTCCTTGATGAGACTGGTTAAGAGTCTGTTAATTTTGTTTATCTTTTCAAAGAACCAGCTCTTGGTTTTATTAATCTTTTGTGTTGTTTTTCTAGACTCTCTTCTGTTTATTTCCGCTCTGATCTTTATTATTTCCTTCCTTCTATTCATTTTGGGCTTTGTTTGCTGTTCTTTTTCTAGTTCTCTTAATGGTAAGGTTAGATTGTTTATTTGAGATTTTTATTGTTTTTTTTGAGATAGGCCTGTATTGCTATGAGTTTCTCTCTTGGGACTTCTTTAGCTGTGTCCCATAGATTTTGAGTCATTATGTTTTCATTTTCCTTTGTCTCTAGGTATCTTTTGATTTCTTCCTTGATCTCATTG
>NW_011888806.1:4082688-4082954 GCF_000151845.1 Pteropus vampyrus | reverse complement strand
TTATGTTTTCATTTTCCTTTGTCTCTAGGTATCTTTTGATTTCTTCCTTGATCTCATTGTTAACCCATTCATTGTTTAGTAGCATATTATTTACCTTCCATGTGTTTGTATATTTTCCAGTTTTTTCTTGTAGTTGATTTCCAATTTCATACCATTGTGATCAGAGAAGATGGTTGATATGATTTTAATCTTCTTAAATTTATTAAGACTTGTTTTGCATCTAACATGTGGTCTATCCTGGAAATTGTTCCATGTGCACTTGAGAA
>NW_011888806.1:4061582-4082638 GCF_000151845.1 Pteropus vampyrus | reverse complement strand
AACATGTGGTCTATCCTGGAAATTGTTCCATGTGCACTTGAGAAGAATGTATATTTTGCTGCTTTGGGGTGAAATGTTCTGAAATTATCTATTAAATCCATCTGGTCTAGTGTGTCTTTTAGGTCCATTGTTTCCTTGTTGATTTTTTTTTGTCTGGATTATCTGTCCATTAGTGTCAATGAGGTGTTAAAGTCTCTAGAGTTTAAAACTTTAAAAGGTATCACTTACCCCTCTGGCAGATTCTTACCTCCCCTAATAGGAAAGCATGCCCTAGGTAGCCACTGCCCCTTCAGTTTAGGCCCCAGAATGAAACTCATGGAACAGACCTGAACTTACCTCACAGCCTGAAGCAAAAACTGCCTATCGAACCATAGCCCCATCAGTGAAAAATAAATTTGAATTGTTGTATGTCACTGAGATTTTGTGGTTATTTTTCACACACACAAAAAGCTAAAACAGGACTATATACTAAGGTAAAAAATAATAGCAGGAGAAATATGTATCTGGTGGTTGGGGTGGGGGAGGAAAGGGTAGTGTAGATTATGATGGGTTGAAAGAGTAGTGTCTCGATTTTAAACATACTGAGTATGAGGTGCCTATGGGGCCTCATATAGTGATGCATGAAGGGTAAATCTCCTGAACATATGTGAGAATTAAAGCCATGAAAAGGAATGGAACTTTTAGAGGAGAGAGGACCTGTATGCCCCCTTCCCTTCATTTCCATATAACCTCTTACTCTTTTCTCTTTCAGAATGCTCCTGGGTTAATCACACAGATAAAATGGGCCCTGGGCGCATTTTACAGATAGAATCACAGGCTTCTTGAATCGTAGCCCCTGATTACATTAAGGGGGAGCAGCTGAGTCTTCTTTTTAGTCTTGCAGCTTTTTATGCCTATAGCCTAAGGACTGGGATATTTAACTGGAAAACAGCACTTGGCCCTCCTAGATCCCTGTGCCCTGCCCCAGAGTGCGAGAGAAACCTGCTACTGCATATTCCTCTAGAATACCTCCAATAGATGTTTTTCCATGTTAATAGGTATGTAGGATCAAGTCATTCCACTCATACTTACTCAGTACCCATTGTCCTGCTTTTCCACCTACCTTACTGGCAACACTATTTCAATCTTCTTTGCTAAGTCTTAATTATTCTCCTAATTTCTAAACTCTAGAGTGTCCCAAGGCTCAATCTTTGGTCTTCTCTATGTTTGCTCACTTAATGAGCTCCTACAATCACATGACTTTAAATACTATTCATAACCTGATACCTCCAGTCTGGACCTCCTCCCTAAACTCCAGCTTCATCCACGGAACTTTCTACTTGATAGCTCCATTGAATGACCAACAGGCATCTCATAGTTAACATTTGGTCAAAAATAACGTCCTGATTGTTTGTGCTTAAACATGTTATACATGCAGTCTTCCTTCTTTTAGGTAATCTGCCCAATCATTAAGATTAAAAATCTCGTGGTCATCTGTGACTCCTGTTTTTCTTTCACACTTCACACACAATCCATCAAACAAATACTGTTTGCTCTACTTTCAAAATATATCTGGAATATGACCACTGCCATCACCTCTTGTCTAAATTACAGTAATAATCTCTCCCTGGGTTTGCCCTTGCTTCCTATAGTCCATTATCGACATAGTAGCAGAGTGATCCTTTTACGTAATAATCATGCCATTTCTCTACTTAAAACCCTCTAATGTTTTGTTTGTTTGTTTCTTTTACTCAGAATGAACTTAAAGTTACTACAAAGGAAATAGGCCCTATACACTCTAACTTCCTGCTACTTCTTCGATCCAATCTTGAACCCTGCCAAATCTGCCCAGCGGTAAAGAGCTAAATCATCTAACTCCTTAGGGTGGGCTTCATTCCTGTGAGTCCATTTTACTAAAATCCTCGCAGAAGTTTAATCACTTCTTAATGTGTTTATAGCATCAAATTGGCATCTAGTTTCCTAGAGGATTCATTGATAGGAATTACAAACCACTTATTATTGTGATGTTATTATAATGATGAACTTATACACAAGTATTTTAACTGTGGATGGCTGAGAATAAAACGCTTCCAAGATGCTTAGTTCACATTTTGGTTCAGAGCCAGGGTCGTTGAAAAGGTGGATTGCTCCCATTTCTGTACATTAATCTCTCCCAGTTGATAGCATGCAAGGGAGTGAAATACAGTCAAAATTGTAGAATAAAAATATTTTAATAATTTCCCTCTAAGGGTGGACCCTTAACCTTGACTCAACTCTTGCCCACAGTCTTAGGTTGAACCTAGAAATATTAATTCTGAAAGGGGCAGAGTCCTAAACAATACTTACCACTTGTTTCCATCAGTATTCTATATGGACAACAGAAGCAGGATTACTATGAAATTAATAAAACTTAAGCTTCAAGGCCCCTCTCTTGTATGGGCACCTCGAGCACTTGTTGCTAGCAGTTGTGGAGAGTTCCAGGTGGGAAAGGAAAGGCAGGTTGCAATCAGAAAGCATTTTTATGTAAACTTTTCTGATAAATTGCTTAAAGACATCTTAAAAGAGAGTAGACTGACTCTCCAAGTCTCCAGTAATTAATTGTGATTTTTTAATCCTAATTATTTACTTTATTATCTAATGTTGTATTTATATTTTCAAAGAGGCAATTCCCAACCCACCAGATTGTAAAGTCAAGTCTACACAAAGCCTGCATCTACTTCAATGAATGGTAAATTCTTTTGAATGTTTAGATGGTTTATCCAGTTGCTAAAGAATAAAAAATTGTCCAAGATAATCAGATTTCTTATATTTTATTTATAAAATATTATTTATTTTGGTATAATTTGAGGATGTTAACTTTTATTAGCACTCAGATAAAGAAGAATATTAACTGTGAGAAGTATTAGCAATTCTACTGTAGTTGATATAATATTATACCTCCATAAGAGAGCAACTAAGTCATTCTCATTTGAAAAATGTGGTACTGCATGTTGCAGTTGAATGACTCTAGATTAAAAAGTAGTACAAATCCCATTTTCAAGAAGATTATATGATTCATTATCCATATACTCAAATCTTTATTACCTTAGCATTATCAGAAAGTAATAAAGATCTAAAATAGTTTATAAGTGCTATTTGGTTAAGCATTTCAAAAAGAGATTGTTATTTATTCACTTATTAATAATACTATTATACAAAAGGTTTGTATTCTTATTGATTACATCTTGTCTTCTGAAAAAGTTACCTAGTAGGTACTGTATGTTTCTTTAAAATTATTGCCGGCTGTAAAAGTGGGCACACGCATGCCAGGGTGTGCGTTAGGCAGCTTTTACAATGCTCCTTGGGTGTGCTAGGCCTCTGGGGCATGGAGCCAAAAGTGAAGCTGCCATCATTCGATAGTATAAAATGCATACTGTGGTGTGTCATCGCAATTATTCCTTTTTATGGCTTTGAAAAAAAGGCTCCACCTTCTCTTCAGTAATTTTAAACATTAACTTCCAGCTTTCAGAAATACTCAAAATGATTCAATTCTGTATTTTCAATGAACAAGATGCGGTGCATTAGAAACTAACTCCTCCTCACCATGCAAACATTTTCATACATTACAAATTCTAACTTGAAAAAAATGCACAAATTTGTGAGAGAAAAATTGTGGAAGAACTTTTTAAGAGTATGTATCTTCTGTTAAACTGGAAAAACAATATTTCCAAGGGTAAATATTTTTCTAAAAATTTAGGATTATCTTGGAATCTTTCCAAGACTTAATACATTAATGATTTTTATTTATAAAAAAAAAATTTTTAATGAATAAATTGCTTAATTGTTAGACTCTTTTTAAAATGAAGCTATTTCTTCTAACA
Organism: Pteropus vampyrus; assembly: GCF_000151845.1. NCBI lineage: Eukaryota > Metazoa > Chordata > Mammalia > Chiroptera > Pteropodidae > Pteropus > Pteropus vampyrus. The sequence continues at coordinate 4,078,799 of NW_011888806.1, read as the reverse complement.
AACTTAGCCTCTAATCGTTGAGGGAAAATAAAAGTAAATACATAAAAACATTAATATCAGCAATTAGTTGTTTACTAGAACTTTAAAATTTACAAGTTAACACTCATTCTCAAATGTCTTTCAACCAAATTATAGAAACGTGCAACAAATTACATTTTGAATGAAAGGTACACACTGGAGTTGAAATTATAAAAGAAAGATGTGGTGATATTGATGGGAATCAGAGAGTGATTGGAATGGACAAATTCAGGTAGAGATGGCCTAGAACAGTTTTATAGAAATACTAACATTTCACAGAATTTTGATGAAGGAAAAGGATATTATGTAAGAATGAGAGATGAATATAATATTCCTAATAGAATTTATTATGGAAAAATATAATTGAGCGAGAAAGAATAAGTTTTATACTGTCTTAAAATGGTGAAGGCTACTTAGAAATCATTTGGTTCAATTTCTTGTATAAAGAAATCTGCTGGGTGGTTTTCAATCATCTCTTTTGAGAGAATCCTTTAAAACAGTCATCCAGTCTTCTCTTGAACACGTACTGTGAAAACAAACAGACCTCATTATTTTGTGTGGCTTTCCCTTCTGCTGTTGAGCAACTGAATAGGTTGGTAATCCTAATGGGCTGAAACTTACTCTACTATAATATATGCTCATCAGACTCTTTTTTCTGTTCCATAAAATAATACAAAGTTTACTTTTCCAAGGATTTGAAGTCACCTGTCAAACATTTCTGTATCCTTTCTTCCCCAATCTTCTCTTCGCTAGAGCAACAAAATCCCTGTTTGCAGAATAATTTTGCATTTGACGTTGTGTTTAGACCCCTTACCGTACTCTTTATATGCATCTTGCATTTATCCGTGTTCTTTTTTAAAGAGGAGCACCTAGAATTAGTCATAATTCTGCATGGTACAAGGGAGTTTTACTTTTGTTGACTTTATTGACCTAAGTAATATGCTATTAGAGTAGTCAACATTTACATTGGCTTTCCTAAGATCTTACTTACATTATTGACTTAAATTGATCTTCCAGTCAGATAAAATGGTCAGGGCATTTTTAAGAAATAATTTATATGGTTAAGTTATGTCTTCTATGTCTTATTCATGTGTAATTTTTAAAATATAGTATAAGACTTTACGTTTATGTCCATTGCATTGCATATATTTATTTAAGCCCTTCATTGCAGCCTATAAATATTTTTATTTAGTCATCAATAGGTTAGCCAGACCACCAAGATTTATGTCACGTGTAATTATGACAGGCCTGTCTTTCATGTAATCAGATATGTGCATACATGGAGCGTGGACAAACAGATGTGTTTTTCCATCTGGATTTTCTAATTACTATCCATGACTTTTGCAAGGTCACTTAACCTCTCCAAGCCTCCATAAAATGAGAAAAGTAATGCTTACTTTTGATGGAGTTAGATGTAATATTGTATATAAAGTGCTTAGGACAGTGCTTGGTATGTAATTTATATATTTTATGTATCATTATCTCCTGTAAGAGTGGGGTAGAGGAAGAAGCAAGAAGAGTAATAGTAAAAGAAGCAAATGTGTTTATCTGGCAAAATAAGAAAATTCAGAAACACTTGTAAATAAAAGCAGAGGGAATTGACTAGTATTGACTATTGACATATATTAAGGTTCATTGGCAGCCATTTTATTTTTATGAATCAGTAATTAAAACTACTGGATTTTGAGTTTAATAACAGGATCAAAGTCATATTTGAAATTAATTACTGATTTATTTTATTGATAAGAAGTGAGGCCGGAGGCTAGACAGGCTATCTTCTTAAACTTTGATAAAATTTTAACTACCTAACAATATTAAGGATGGAGTGGAGATTTGAGCACACAGTATGATTTTCCTCAAGTCTGCATCATCTAGGAGTGATATCACAACCCAGATATCACAACCCAGAAAGCCTGGCACAGCCAAGAAGAAAAAAATAATCATCAATGCCAAGTTCAGCCCCAAGGAAGAAGGTGGGGATTTAACTCTCTTCTTCTAAGAATATAATAGTAGTGAGCATTTACTGAGCAATTATTGGGTGCCATCATTTTAACAACTTCATGGTATAATCTCTCATAATCCTCATAACAATCTTCTGAAGTAAGTTTTACCAAATTTCTCCCATTTCACAGATGAGATTATTGAAACACTGAGAGGTTACAAAGCTTGCCTGAAGTCATGAAGCTAGCAAGTGATGGAGACAGGATTTGAACTAAACAGTCTCACTTAGAGTCTATACTTTTAACTATTAAAATAAAGTTGCTTCTAGTCAAGATTTACTATTTTCTAAGGGTAAGCAATCTTTGATGCACCCAAGATCATTTTGGGAATAACACAAGGAGTGAAAAAAATTAATAAACAAATAAGCAACTGACAAAACCTTATAAATCACTGATGTTGTAAGACATTACATCCCTCAGCGCCTCCAGTGTAAAGCTCCATATGAGAATATTTTTCTAAAATGTAGACTAGAGTTTTGCTTCTCTTAAGAAACTGCTAATTTGTGGAGGAAAAAAGGTACCCCAAAAAGGTATCATTTGAATTAAAAGAGATCATGTTAATTAAAATAGGATAAAGTAGGTCATTTTAGGAAACATTATAATGTAGTGGAAGAACATTGATTTGGAGACAGAGACCTGAGTTTGAGTCCCTGAATTCATGCTGCACACTCATTGGCTGAAAGGTCTCTGGCAAATTTAAGTTATAGCATTATTGTAAAAATTAAATGAGATAATATATGTAAAAATACTTTGTAAACCACTCTATTTTAGTTATATTGTCTTATAATCAAACTGGAATTTTCTATTACATGTAAGATAATTTATTTGAGGAAGAAATCTTAATTCTTCACCAGAATTTTATGTTGCTTAAAAATAATATAAACCTACTCATCTTTAAAGAGTTTAAATTAAATCTTTCTTTACAAGAACCATGAGTTGTAGTTCCATTTTACACTGGAGGAAAATAGAACACTATGACAAGGAAAGAGCAAATAAGTTGTTAAGATCTATAAGGGATAACAAGGCCATACCCAAATCATTTTCAAACCTGGAGCTCTAGGCTGCCTACGTCTTTACTGTGAAGTAAAACTACACCATTGCCTTAACAACTCACTGTTTTTTTTCTGCTGTTTCTCAAAATCTCTACCCTGAACCCACCCTAAAATGTAAGGATTGAAATAAAGAAAAGGAAGCTATATCTGTTATTCAATAAAGATCAATATTAAGAGTGAGAGATATTAATTGGAAACAGCATCATCATTGATTTAGACCCCAAGCCACATTCATTGTGTATGCATTTATTGCTGATCCATGGGAGAGAGGGGTTACAGAATTTAGTTTCCTCTTCTTTAACTGAGTGTTGCTCAGTTTTTCTGCCAGTGTTGTAAGAACGTTGCTAAAAGACACAAAAGCTCACAGAGGTGTCAAACAGCAGAGATGAGAGACTGAGCTTTCCCTCATCCGTGAAAGAGTCAATTAAAGAACAAAGACAGCTCTTGGATTTTAAGATCACCAGTCCAAGTTGTTCCAGAATGCACATGTGTATTTCAAATTCAGTCTTCTTATATTTCTTCTTTATCTCGAGAAAATGTAGTTATGTGGTGTTTTTGTGCTTTTAAGAGCACAATTATAAAAAAGCATTCGGCCTTTTCTTATATTTTGTAACCACGTGTGCTTCTGTTTAATCTTGTCCCCATAAGGACTATCCTGAGATTAAACAACAACCAGCATCAGGAAAACTTTAAAGAGATTCCTCCAGTGATTAACCATCATTTCAATATTCTGAATTTTAAATATTCTATGCTTTTTCTTTCTTTCTAATAATGATTTCTTATGTGCTCAGGCACAGAGGGAGCTGAGAAGGAAGGGAGGATAGGAACAAAGCCTCAGTCAAGAGCTCTTTCATTCTTGGTTAGATTAAAGATGACTTCAACTTCTTATGTAAAGTGCATGCTGTAAACTAATCTTCGTTTCTGCAATTTAGATAAGATTATTTCAATAGACGTCAGTTTCAGTATTGGATTTGCTCTTTCTTGTACTGATATTCTTTTTGGCCAATGATCTATGTGACTGTCATTTGACATAAATTTACCATATCTGAGTTCTATCTTGTGGTTTGGTGCCAGGAGCAAAATTCTATTTGTGTTTTTTGTATCAGTAGATGAACTTTAAAGGTGTGTCTGTTGACTTTTTTGAAGATCAACAAAGTGCAGCAATGTTCTTTGGGTCAGTTCACAAAATCCTAACTGGACACATGTGATGTGTGCGAACTGTCTTTAAAGACATACATTTTTGTTAATTTCATATTCATATCTATTTTCTTAAATTTATATGTTAATTTTAAACAATATAATTTACTGGACTATCATTATATGTCAAAATAATGTGACCCAATATTTAAATTGCTACAAAGATAAATTCCATTTTAATTTAAAAGACAGGTCAGAAATGATATATTTTTATATTATGTAAGCCAAGATTACTTCATATACTATTTATTTCATCATATATATTTTATATATGATGTATGTATAATAATATTTATTATACCTGAAGCAGAAAACATGTATATCATTTAAATAAATATTTATAAAAATTTGACTAAAAGAAAGCTTTTGAAACAAAGGATTAGTAACAAAAACAGGTTTTACTGAGATCTTAGCTAGTCAATAAAGCCCAACAAAAGATATTACCTATTAATAGAACCAAATCCCTACAATAGAGTTCAGGAGTGAACTTGGGATTCATTCTAGGTTTAATTACAAAGACAGAAATGACTAGAGTGTAATGAATGTAAATTAAAGCCCAAATATTGAGATTAAAAATGGAGGCTACTAATATTCCTAGGCAGATCTGATTTAGAAGATATGAAACTTAAATGAAAAATGAATGACAATGTAAATGGAATGTCTCCTGTGTTGTAAAGAATCTACAATTTAGTGTTTAAAACCATATGCTGCAATAGTAGTTGCTCATGGCTTTACTGAAATTATGTGTATGTGAATCTGAGATAAGGTGTTTGGGAGTACATATAATTCTTTTTTATCTGCTATAGTAATATCTAAAAGCTAGAAAACTGTCATCATAAAATTGAATTCTCATGAAAAGTTCTTTTTAAAATGACCTATTTTTAAAAGTTAAAGTTAGGTAATAGCCTGATCATATTAACAGAGGCATCAGAAGAAGAAAATAAGTTAAGAATCTTTCTACCTATGTTCTAGATCTCATCTCATCTTTTCAGAGAACAGTTTTTCAGAGATCCACCCATTATTATCTCTTCCCTCAAATTTCACATCTAAAAACTAAATAAAGAGATGAAAAACCCTTCTACATTCTTGTTCTCTATATATTACCCTGGTTCTCATCCACATCTAAGTCTTAATATTTATAACTTTTGTATACCTCTATTTCACTTCTCAAACCAACGCAATTTGACTTTCACCTTATCACTGCACAGAAAGTTCACTTGAAGGTCAAGGTAACCTCCTAAAAGAGGAAGTTAATGGATACTGTTAATCCTTAAATTCCTTGACCTCCCAACAGCTATTAGAACTCTCTCTTTCTAGGTTTCCATGCCACCAATACTCTCTTTGGTTTTCTTCATCTTTTTTATTCCTCTGATAATCTTCTCATCACATGCAATCAATCCATTCTTCCTGGGCAACCTCATTTATATCAGTAACTTTATTTATCATCCAGATGCTAATGATTCCCACTTCTGTAATTCCACTTTAACCTCTGGGCTTCAAAGTTATAATACTTTCATAATAATTTCAGGACTTATTCATGTGAATGATATAGACTTCTCTAGCTGAATTCATTCAAATTCGTTTGTCCTCAGTTTTCTTCAAAGTTTTTTGATTTCTGTCCTCAATTTCTGTTAATGGTTCACTTCATTACAATGTCTTAAGTCAGAAAATTGTGAGTGATCCTTGATTCTCTTCTCTCTCTAAAATTATTATTCATTAGATTGCTAAAACCTTAGTAATTCTATTGACAATCTAGCCTTGATTTGTCTGGCACCATTGTCAACCCCACAGTCTATACTATTACTATTTATTGTGTGGAAAATTGCTATTGCCACTGAACTGGCCTATTTTCTCTTTCTCTTCATGCTCCTATCTATCCCTACATAATGATAGTTATTTTCATTAAAAAAAAAAAAAAAGGGACAAACCGGTTTCAAGCTCTCCTGCCGCAAAACCTACAAGGGTACAAGGGGACATCCAATTTGTCTTCTTGTCACATAAATGCTTTTTAATGAATTAGAGGCTTGCCTTTCTGGCCTCATTTTTTTTTTAATCTCTCCATGTTTTCATTCTATTCTTTTACCACTCTAAAATATTCTCTGTTTTCAAAATGACCACTAGCAGCTCTGGATTATAAAGTTTTTAATTACGACCTCAGAGAAAAGAAGATCCTTCTTTCTCATTTTCTCGGCAAAGTCTTGGAGAAGTTCAGAGTGGCTCTCCTTGTGTCACTTGATTGTTGAACTAATCCCTGTGGCCAAGGGAATGCACTGCTCTCATTAGACAGGCTAGATCATGTACCCACCTTTGTGGGGAGAAATCTGTTCCACCAAAACTTCATAGACTAGCTCCCTCACAAGAAAGAGGAGTCCTGTTAGCAGAAGCATGGGAAGAAAATGGCTGCAATGGTACTGCCATAAGAGAAAAGAAAGGATGGGGAGGCCACATCAGGTACCTTCTGAAAGCACAAGATAGCTTCTTAGCACTGCATCACCATTCTCCCTTTCACCTAAACGGGCATTCAACTACGAATAGGGAGCAAATTCCAATCTTAATAATTATTTTCTCTCCAAAAATCAGCATTTTCACCTAAGGAATATCATGGTGAATAAAACTATATTGCAAAATCCTGTCTTTAATTTTAGGTGTTTTCTCTCAGACTCATTTTTTTCCATGCTTTAGGTGGAAGTGGAGTGCATTTCAGAGTCAGGTGGAAATCAATCACAATCAGCTTCAGTCTTCCGTTCCCTTCTCTTCTTTAACCTTCTATCCCTTCTCCACTACCACCCCCTTATTCCAGTTCCCCCCAAAAAAGAACAAGAAAAGAGTTAAATCAGATGGTATTTAGATTCAGATTAAACAAATATTATTGAGTACTTATCATGTACCATATGCGAAATCTCAAAAGTATGAATCGTGTATTACAATTGGACCACAGATGCTGTCCAGGTGATGTATTAGCTCATCAGACCAAGAAAAAAAAGAGTTCTGAGATGTGCTTTGGCAGCTCAGAAGTGCAAAACAGTTGTTTATGATATTCAGATAAATAAAATGTTTGAGTTTGGGTTTATTTAAAATCTGCGTGCCTGTGAAGAGCGCACAGCTTGTGTGACCTGTTCCTCCTTTTTTCTTGCCCCTGCCTTACTGTGCTCTCCATTCCTCTTTACTCTTTTCCTTCTCCCCCACCACCCCAAGCCCTTTTCAATTTCATGGGAAAGCGAAATAGCATAGTCTACCCTTGATTTTCTTATAATTGTTAAAGCTTTCTTTCCAACTCTTTTTAAAACCTTCTTGTGGACTCTTCTTTAATTATAGAGAAATTTCCCTATTTCCTCGAATATTTTTGCAGAACGACTTGACTGCAATATAACGGCATTGAGGACATCTTTTACACTGCATCTTTCTCTAGTAGAAGAAACTTGTTTTCTCATCTTCCCTGAGCAAAAGGACCAGGAAGTGTTTTTCCTTCTCCTCATTCTCTATTGCGCATATCATAGCATTACTGCATCATCTTTATGCAGTAAGGTTCATAATACACAGTGGTTGAAATAAAAAGCTCTGAAGCCAGACTACCTGAGTTGAAATCCTAACACTGGCACTTACTAGCTATGTAGTGACTTCAAGCAAATGATAATCACGACTTATACATCTATGTTAATAACTCATGCAAACACTCGGTTAGTGCCTAGATCTCCGCAATTTCAACGACATTAATTTCCATTTATTCCCAGTATTAATACTGAATCTTGTCAGCTCTGCTTCTCCTCATAAAATTGAAACTTCAAATACCCAACTTTTATGTCTTTTTACCTACTACCTGCTCTTATACAATGAAAGACCTTTGTTCTTACCATTTTCTCTAGTTTTTCAGTCCCTTCCTAGCCTCTTAGCCATCCCTGCATGATTTGAAACTTCTGTTTGATCATTAAAAAGTTGTTCCACTAATCGCATTGATCTTCTGGGAATTTTTCAAGAAGATAAAACTTCAGTTATAATATTAACCCTATTTTACATTCATTTATTTTTTTCCCAAGCTTGTACTTTATCCCCAGGACTATAAACTTAAATCAGTGGAAGAAGTTGAAATGCATTTCTAGTGGAAAGGAAGTAAAACTGGAAAAGGTAATCCTTTAGCTTACCCATCAAGTATTTATTCAGTAAACAGTAAGAGAGTATAAAAGCTGCCAGGACCATATTAGTAACATTAGGCAGTAAGGAAATGAAGACTTGGAAAATTAAAAAAACAAAAAATGAGTGTCATTTATAACCATCACAGACTCATTTTAAATAAAAAGTCAGTGAATTATTAATTGGTGTCATTATGTTAATTGTGCCAATATTTGGCAGCAGAAGGTGAGATGAATCATAGAAATTTTTAGGAAAATAAAAGTTAAATAACCCTTGTGGCACATTTATTGCATTTGGACTCAATAGTCTCATTATCAAAGAAATTATTCTAAGGTACTATTTTAAGTGCTCTTTTAAAGACTAGGCATGTAGTCTAAAAGAAAAAAATACTATATTATTATTTTAGTTAAAAGTGAAAATTTTCAAAAGGAAGTTTTTTTGAGCTTCTGTTTTCATCAGAATGGAAATCATGATCTTTGCTATGAATTCTATATCACTAAAAGGTATTTAAAAAAAATATTTTTGTAACTGTAGTTCTATAAAATAGTACAAACAAGATCAATATTTTTGATCAAGTTTTTCATGTTAGTGAGCTTCATGGTCACAGCTATATGAGGTTGTATATATATACATATATATATATGTATAATTTTAACTAGCTCATTTTTCATGAAGTTGGATGAGAAAAGTTTCCTGTGAATTCTCAGTAGCTATGGGCTTCTTTTATCAGGGTTCTGACAACCAACCATAGTTTAATACAATCTTGTTTACATATAATTTTTGATATGTATAAGAATATGAAGCTAGATCTGTAAAATACCATGTTTGTTTTCAACCTCTGTTGGGGTGAAATGACATCAGAAAACTTGGGTCAAGCCTGGTCTTCCAGTGTCAAATTGTTCCTAAACAAATTGCTGCTTCAAAGTATGGGTCCTCATCTACTTTTTCTTCCACCAAATTGCATTACATGTTGCAAACAAGTTGGCACAACCATATTCAGATCCTTATCTCTAAAGTTCACTTCTGAAGTTTAAGAATTATAGTAAAAATGTGCCTTTGCAGAAGAAATATTAATAAGTGTATTGATTATCCAGATAATTATTTTGAGAATTTATTTTAGTAATAGAAACTTAGTCATTGTACTAATAATAAAACTACCCCCTAAATAAGACCATATTTCTCTAATGTTCCCATTTTGGGGTATACTGAAGATGTAATGCAGCTCTATTATATGAATATGGACTAAAGCATTTCTATTAATTGCGTGCTATTAAGTTCTCTGTGACTCACTTTTCCATCCAAAAAGTAGAACGTTGTGCATGTTTTTCACGGACCTGCAGTTATGGTAATAAGAACCGATATTTGTAAACCCAAATTCTGAAGAAGAACTTGTAATATAAGTTGAAGGTTTGTTGTTTATCACACAAAATTGACAATATTTCCTACCTATTCCAAGTTGGTTATGTGAAAGCTAAAAAAACTTCAAAATCTATAAACAAATTGTAGAAATTTGACTTGACAATCATATAGCTATTAGTGCTGATTTAAAACATAAAGATAATATAAACTATAGATTTAAATTCTGGGACAAATCAATAAAATTTCCTGAGATCTAAAAATTTACTGGGCATCTACTATGTCCAAGGGAAGCATTGTTCTGGGCTGTCCTTAGGTAACTTACAGTCTAGTTGAATAAATGAGAATATTGAATGCTTTAAGGGAATAGAAATAGTTTGAGCAAGCCATAAATAAAGAAAAAGTCTTCCTGTTGGCTGTCACGAAAAGAAACATAAAATAATGCCTATCATAAATGGTACTGGATATGAGTTAGAATTATCTTTCAGTGTTAAATCTTGGAAGTTGGGGTTATGTTTTTAAGTACCTACCCCCCAGAAGTTAGAGACACTAACCAGAAACATTCAGCTAATAGATTCAGTGATGAGAGATTACATTCTACTTAACATATTTTCAAGTGACATTTAAAATTACTATCCTACCAACCTTGCTGAATATTAAGGTAATTGAAAACTGTTCAAAAGGTAAAAGAAAAAAACATTCTCCTTTTCCACTTACTTAACTGGAGTTTTAGATTGCACTTGAATGATCGCACACTGGGATACTATCATAAGGTACAAATGTTGACAAATAAATGAGGGTTAAAAACCCACACAATGACAATAAAACAAAGAAATTTATTTTTTCATTCAATTGTAATTTTGGCATTGTTGCTTATTTGATTCTTGGAAACTAGGGCAAGATTTATGACTACCAAGCAATTTACCTGGCTTTTGAAATTAACCTGAACTTTCACATTACTCTCAGATGTAATTATTTTCTTAAAATCAACCATAATACAGCTATTTTTATTTTGAGATTGAAATTGGGCTGTAGATAAATGTATGTGAATCTCTAGTGTTGATACAGGTAAATCTTATTCTTGGCCTTCAAATGGTGAATTTTGAGTAAATTACAATAAATAGCACAAATTAAATCTTATAATAGTTTCCCGGTGAAATATTTCAATACGTGGTATATATAGCTCAGCTGTGTTATACTGCTTGTTTACACTAATAAAACTCACACTTGCTAGAGAATAATAATCATATTATCTGTTGATATTTCTAGTCACCGTGCTTTCTCCTCTTGCCTCTCCCTTCCTCCCTCTCTTTAAAGACTGTGTTTTAGAGCAATAAAAGGGTTATACTAAGAATGAGAGTCTCAGATATTGTCCTGGGCTTTTACAACTAAATAGCTCTTGCTTAGATCACCAAGAGGGTTGGGTTGTAGTCACATCATGTATAGTCAATTCACTTAACATTTTTCTTCCTTGATATTGGTTAGTTTCTATCTACTGAAAGCAAAGCAGAAACTTGCCTATATTTTCAGCTATTTGGAATCTTCACTAGGAAAGTTTCGCAATAACTTGGTTTTACTTAAACTGTATGTGCTATAACATTGGAGTAGAGAAACACTTTTAACTCTAAAGAAATTTCAGGAATGACTTTATGATCTGACAGTAACATAAATGAGTATATTTTGGGGAAAAAATGGAAATGTCTTAATTGTAAAGAGAGTCAATGTATTTTCTTTAAAGTTTCTGATGAGGTATGGCTCCCTGGTTTCATTAGAAAGGGAGTGGGAATCAAAGGAGGTTGACAGTTGGTTGATGTGTATGTCTAGCTACTAAATCATTGCATTCATGCAAAGACCTCCTATGTGCTCCCATTAAATCCCATTCAGCTCATGTGGTAATATATGTACTGTAGCCTATGGCTGTATTATCTCTGGTTTTTATTCTCCCCGTTAAATTCTCACAAACTCACATAGTCTTCTAGGCTTTCTTTTAAAGTTGTATATTTAATAAAGATAGCTCTCAAAAAACAAATGTTGAGAAAAAAATAAAGCTGTAGAAATATATTTACAGTGTTTTGTCATACTATACATATATATGTATTTACATAAAATTATATTTTAAAATACAGACCAAACTCATGATAATAGTTGTCTCTGTGGAAGATTCAAGGGTAGTAGGACTGAGGCTACTGGCCAAAGAGGAGTTCAACATAATCTGTAAAGTTTTGTTTTGTTTTGTTTTTAAAGGCATAACATTTCTATTGATTTGTAAAGGGGCTGGAGCGTTACGGTATCTTTTAATTTCTCTGTATTCCTTGAAATATAATGAATAAGCAGTAGTGATAGAGTAGTGATTAAGTATACAGGATCTCAAAACAGATTGCCTATATTTAAATCTACCGCTTACTACATGACCAGAGGCAAGTCACTGCCTTCCAGTGCCTCAGTTTTTTAATCTGTAAAATGATGTTAAATATAAATAGTACCTACAATATTGGCTTGTTGTGAGAAGTAAATGAAGTAATACATGAAAAGTGTTTAGAACAAGGCTTGTTACATAGCAAGTTTTCAACAAATTATAACTAGTGATTTTCTAATATCTCAAGTTTTCTATAGTATTGTGTCTTTCTTAAAAGAACTTTTATGAAATAGACTTGTTGCTAGATAAAAAATATTAAAGCAATGTGTATATAAAACAATTATAAACACATTTAATGAAGCTACAGAACTGGAACTTCAGTAAAATGTTTCCACGTTTCATTCAAAGTATTAGGAGGCCACTTGCTTCCAACTCACAATTCTACTACTCTGTGACCCTCAGTAATTCAACTGTCTGCTCTTTCTTTCTCTCTCTCTCTCTCTTTCTCTCTCTCTCTTTACATCTTTCTTTTTGGTTCTGAATCTACATAGTATGACCCAAATAATTTTGAGCACAAGCACAGCACATATGCATTTCTTCTTTTGGCGACAGTAGCTTTAGTATTAACTGAAAGGCAGGGTGGATAATGTGACACTCGCTTTACTTTCGGCAGACTTGTTAATATCAGCTCTGAATTTTTCATGACGGCTTCGGTAACCTGTAGCCTAGAGCTGAAGCTCTGGGGGTTTCCACCACAAAGAGGTGGATCAGCTGAGCTCTCACTTCCCATCTGGCACTGGGTGACAGGGACAGTCAGGGGGGCTGCAGGAAACCTGAAGAAGAAGAAAGCTGATGTGGGACACCCATTGTAGTGCATAAAAGGCTAAACATGCGCTGTTGTATGGCTGTATCTCTGAGACACTTGTTTATCACTGGCTTCAGAATATACTTAGCCAATGTGTCTAACATTAGAGTCACGAGAACAGCTGCCGCTCGTGTAAGTAATACCCTATACACAGTGGCATCCTGATTTGCCAAACCAGATTCAGGACCTCTCGACAGTGAATGTTTTATGCTGCCTGGCATGCTTCTTATTTACCCACACAGGCAGGCGTACACGTGCAAGCACACACGCAGACACACATGATCGCGATTCGGAGCTGTTTGAAATTGTAAACCATTTTAGCTAAGTCCCCAAAAAAGGTAAGTGATCTCAAAGTTTTCACAAAAGCTAAAGTATTTTATGTCTGAAAGTCAAAAACTGAATGTTACGCGGGAGGGGTGGGATGCTCAAATATATTCACATGTGAAAAGTCAAAAATAGTAAAAAAAAAAAAAAAAAAGACAAAATTTAAGCACTTCCCTTTCCTGAGTCTTATGGTTCTATCTTTTTTTTTTTTTTTTTTTTACTGAGATATGTAGTTTCTCTCTTATTTGTAGGAAGTTGGATCACTACCTTCTTAGTGTTGTTTTTAATAACTGTAACAATTAAGATTTGCTTTAGACACACCCAAGCTACAGTTCTTAGAAGGCGAGAGTATTTACAAGTATGCCAGGAGGAAAGCGTTCTCTTAATTGCAATATTTTAAAGACTTGAAATAGTCACGCCCTTTGTTTCTGTTCTATCAAGAAGTTAAGTAAATAATGTTTGGTTTGAACTTGGAAAAAAGTAATTTTGTAGGGTTATAACACTCTAGCCCTGAATGAGAAACAATGAAAAGGAGTAAATATATACATTGCTGCTACGATTTTTAAAAAAATTCTTCATCAACAGAAAGAACCAGATCAAATTTCTGAACTAATTCTAACTTTCATTTTCTTATTTGTCTCACTATTTTCATTCTGCACTCCAATATTTCTCTAACTTTGAAATTTCGTTGTTGCTTTTTTGATGTGTAAGGGATGTCAGCTTTAAAAAGGACATTAACATTTACTAATGTTCTCATTTTTAAAAAGATCTAACTGAAGCTTGACTTCCAATATAAAAATTGTATTAAAATAGTATATCAAGGAGTATGTTTACAGAAAAGTGATAATAATCAAAGAGTCATACAGATTTATTACAACAAAATAGTTAAAATATTAAGCAATTTACTTTAACTACAATCATGATCTGAATATACTTGGATGATATTCTCCAACTATAGAGTGACTTGGATGAAACCTATATAAGAGTGTCCTCATGTTTATTTGTACATAGACCAGTATGTTCCTAATCTTGCAAAAGGATTAGGATTGACAAATCTATAAACTGAAGAGTTTTCGCTCTGTTTTTAAAATTATTTTACTACAAAAAAAATAATAAAAGTTTTAATCATTTAAACCAACCTATGTTTTGTATAACAAATGCAGAATCGAAGATTATAATTTTAGCTCTTAAACAAAAATTAGACTTTCTTGGTCATTATCCCTTCATGTTTGTTTATCTTTGCTAAATAACAAATTACTTCCAAATTTAGTGGCTTCAGACAGCCAGTTTATTTTGCTCATGGTTTTGTGGGTCAGAAATTCTCTAAGGGTTGGCTGGTCAGTTCTCATTTGGGGTCTCTCATTGAGTTGCGATCAGATGTAGGTGGGGCTGCAGTTATCAAGGCTCACCTGGGCTGGACATCTAAGATGGCTCTCTCTCATGGCTGTCACTTGATGTTGGCTATTAACTGGGATCTCAGTTGCATTGTCAACCTGAATGCCTATGCAAGGTCTCCTGAGCACAGCTTCAGCTTCCTCACGGCAAGGAGGCCTCAGGATAGTTGGACTTCTTACATGGCAACTCACAGTTCTAAGCATAAGTGTGTTCCTGTGACAAAGGTAAAGGTTGCCTTGGAATTCACACAATGCCTCTTTGGCCGAATTGCTTTGGTTGTAAGTCTTAAGGCCAGCCCAGATTCAAGGGGAGGAGATAGAGAGACCACTTCTTGATAGGAAGAGTGTAAGAGATTTGTGGGCATATGTTAAAAATACCACACTACCCTCTGTATGATGTAGTACACAGATCATTTGAGCAACAATATGGAGATCCTAGCTTTTTGCCATGAGCTTTATCTATCAATAGAATATCATTTCAGTCAGAGCTCAAATCACCTCAAACACCACGTAGTAGCTGTGATAAGTTGCATTTTCCAAAAATGACCATAACAATATTTCTGGTCCTACTTGCTCTTTCAGAATCTTGCCATTCCCCATCGGGAGATAGAATCTCTTTCTCCTTGCCTTGAAATCAGACAGGTTTTTGTGATGGCTTTGACAAATAGAATGTGGCAAAAGTGACGCTGCGTGATTTCCAAGGCTGGTTCACAAAAGGTGATGTGGTTTCTACCTGAGCTTCTCTCTTGGGAATGCTCACCCTTGGAACCTATTCACCATATGGTGAGGAAGCCCAAACCATCTGTGCGGTCATGGCAAGGTATTCCAGCTGAAAATCTCAGCTGAGGTCTCAGTCTACAGGCAACATCAACTGCAAGACTTGATATGACTTCAGCCCCAGCATTTGAGCCACTCTACATGATGTAGAGACAAGGTATCTCTTCCAAGCCTTTCTCCAATTGACATTTATAAGCAAATTAATGTTTAGGAATGATTTTTATACAGCAATAGATAAACAGAATGAGTGACTAACCTCTAACCCAATAGGTAGTGTTGCATTTTAAACAACAAAAGAAAGGTCTAATTTGCAAATTAATCTTTTTTTAATCTCAATAAGGCAGAAAATGCATTTCAAGGATTTCTTGGTGTCAATAGAAATGAAGGCAGAAGGGAATAGTATCAACTCATAGATCTCTAGTCTTCAATTACTAAAGAATTCTAGTGTGGTGAATTTAGTAGTTTTGAAACTCTATGACACCAAAGATAGCTTTTTAAAGCAGATTAATCAGAAACATGATGTTACATACCCAGTTAACCTCAAAGTTTTTCTTTGAGAAAATGTGTGTACAAGATGCAGCTACAGATAACCAATCCATTTATTCACTCGATAAACATTTTTTGAATTTTTATTATGTCAGGCATTATTCTATGTGCAAGACTATAGCAGTGAACAAAACAGACATTAATCTTTTTATGGAGTTTATATTCTGGGAAATGAGTAGGTGATGAACAAATAATAAACAAATACATAAATGAAATTTATAAAATATCAGTTGGTGATAAATAGAGGAAAATTCCAGAGAAGAAAGATAGCAAGCATGGGGCTGGATGAAGAGATAGACACATACAAGACGGGCAGGGAAAACCTCACTGAGGTAATGAAATTTATCACAAAAACATAAATGAGTCAGTAAAGAATTTCTGAGCAGAGGGACCAGAAAGTGCAGAGGCCCCAAAGCAGCAGTATGGTAGTATACTCTAATAAAAGCAAGAAGGCCCTGTGTTGGAGCTTAAGCAAAGGAGGCCATAGTTAGAGGAAGGAAGTAGAGAGGGAGTATTTGAGCCTCCTAAGCAATTATAAAAATTTACTCTGCATGAGAACTGAATCTTTTGGAAAAGTTTGAGCAAAAGAATGACATGGTATAACTCAGATATAAAGATTCTTTCTGACTACTGTGATAAGATTATAGAGTGGAATAATCAGGCAAATTAAAATAGTTGCTTGAACAAAGATAATAATAATGAGACAGTGGTAGAAGTGATTGAAACGGCATATATTTTGATGGTGAACACCAACAGATTTACTGATGGATTAAATTGGATTGGATTGGATCGGATCGGATCGGATTGGATATGGGGTATGAGAGAAGGAAGGGAGTCAGGGATGACTCAAAACTTTTAAAGTGAGCTGCTAGAAGAATGAAGGTGCCATTTAATCAGAGGGTGAGTACTGTGGGAGAAGACGCTTTCCAGGGAAGATCAGGAATTCTTTTGACACGTAAAGTTTGAGATGTCTACAAGACATCCAGTTAAATACTAATTATCATAGTCTGGAGTTAGTAGAAACAAGAAATTATCAATTTGGAAGTTTTCTGTGTTTAGATAGTTTGTCAGAATGGAAAAGTTAATCAAGAAGTCTTAGGCTTTTTCTGTGAACTGATGTAAACAGTCATAAAGAGCAGACTGATACTAACCCTAGTCCATTATTTCACAGATTAGATATACCTGCAAAAAAAATTCCTTATCC
>NW_011888806.1:4058885-4061187 GCF_000151845.1 Pteropus vampyrus | reverse complement strand
GAAGGAAAAGAAATTGCCGATTATCGGAGCGAGCCAATGAATTTGCTCCTTAGAATATACTTAAAGATAGCACATTACAATTGAAAATGCTATCAGTTTGGCCTGATGCTTAGATTACCTTCAACTTGCACACACAATTGCAAATGTTGCAATTTGAGACACATTTCTTAGACTCAACAGTGTAAATTAAATCAGATTATCTAAATGTAAATTATCCGAGGGCCCAATATACAGAAAATACAAGACTGAAAGTCCCATTATGGTAGAATTTCTGCATAGGAATTCTGCATCAGCCAACATTTACAAAAGAGACTGTCAAAGTTTAAGAGCTGGGAATTGCCAAGGATATCAGTCTCTTGACTGCTTTCCAACCAGTGAAAAAAGTACAAGTTGAAGGATAGTATTTTTAAGCACTACAGAGCTAAGAATTGATAATTTTTTAAAGAACGTTTATTGCTAATATATAGTCTCCTAGCTTTCTCATTGTGTTTGGAAAGTTTTTCGAGTATGGGTTGTTTAGACCTCAGTACTGGGGGGAGGGGAGAAGTGCACATGGACAAGTCAAGGTCATCATTAACATTTAACACCCTGAAAGAAAGACTGAGATTCACCTATTCACCCTTCCCTCTCCATTTAGCCCCAGTGGAGCTCAAGAGGGCAATGAATTAAATTTATTCCAGACGGCCTGCGGTTTTAGCTACTATGAGTGACAGACTGGTGTTGGGAGCAGCTATGAAAGAGTATGCCAATCTGAGCCTGCACTCCATCAACACAAGGGAAATGCATGAAAATCAAATACACATAAATTTAAAACCCACAAGTTCATGGTAGTGTGACTGAAAAGTTTAAGGTTAAAATATTAATTTTTATATTCTTATCTGAAAGGTTCAAAATTTGAATTTGCAAAAATATTTGACATTTTGCTGTACCAAGTTCTTAAGAAATACTTTAGAAAAAAGTATTTTGTCATGCATAAGGCATAAAGCTATGTTACAAGTCTATTTAATTATGGTATGGCTTTGTACGTAAGATGCCACAGCATTATAATAAAAGCCACCAGATGTCACTGTTACAGATTATATTCAAGCATATGATAATCTAAAAATATATATAAGCTTTTCATTACTCAGTTTGAAGAAATTCTGGGTTATAATTTTGCCATCAAGAAAATATTACAAATGGGCTTTTTTAACTTGTTGGGAATTTTTTCTCTTAAGTTTTACCCTCTCTTTAATTCTTTTTGCTTATGTTTTACAGTGGCTCTAAATATAATTAGGGATCAGGAGATTTTCTCAACAGGAAGTTTACTATGCATGAGTTGCTGTCAGAGTTTTCCTTTAAAGACTTTATATACAAATAGGACAATTTCTTACCTCTCAGAGAAGTTTAAAGGTAGACTGGTGTGAAGGTGGCCCAATAATTCCACAGTTCTCTGATTCTTTGATTTCAGCAGGTAGATAACCTGGGCATAGTGGAGATGATTATTAAGTTTGGCATATAAATGAGTAGAGGTTCCTCATCCCACAACACTCACTGTTACATATCAAGGATCAAAGATGAATTGCTACTATTTGAGCAAAATTATGTATCTTATATAAAGGGTATGTTTCCCTTTTAACAGTAGCCTCCTGTAGACAACAGTTCTACCTACTTAGTCTAAATGAAACAAAGAATTTAATAATAAGAATTTCTATCTAGCAAGCAGATTAATGAGACAGATTTTGGAGTATACTGGAGTTTGTGACATCTGGCAATTTGTACCCCATATGGGAGAATTTACACCATGTACACACACAGGTTTATTTAATGATATGATTGTGATATGTGCTAAACCCAGGATGATTGATTAAAATAAGGATTCCACAGGACCTCAAATGCAGTATCATTTTAAGAAACTGGTTGTTTGTTTGTTTGTTTGTTTTGTTCTGTTTTAGAAAGGACTGTGTAGATAGATAAAAAAGGGATTTCATGACTTTATAAGTACTAGTTAAATCCCACAAAATTTATGTTGGTACGTTGCCATAGATCAGAAAATCTATATAGAAAATGAAAGAAAAAAATTAGAAAAGTTTTTAGAAGTAAGAATGTCCCTATCTCTCATAGGAACAAGTAGTAACAGCCACAAAACTTGTCTGTGTGCTTATGCTATTGTGGAATGTTGTTCAACATATGGAGAGCTTGGCCCTTTTTCTGTCAGCCCAGGGCAAGGGATGAATTATCCAGGTAAAATCAAGTTTCTTCTTCAGTAGATGCAAAATATTTTCCCCATGAAATGTCTAATAGTCTAAGCAAAAAGCTGTTA
>NW_011888806.1:4020877-4058835 GCF_000151845.1 Pteropus vampyrus | reverse complement strand
TTAAAATATTAATTTTTATATTCTTATCTGAAAGGTTCAAAATTTGAATTTGCAAAAATATTTGACATTTTGCTGTACCAAGTTCTTAAGAAATACTTTAGAAAAAAGTATTTTGTCATGCATAAGGCATAAAGCTATGTTACAAGTCTATTTAATTATGGTATGGCTTTGTACGTAAGATGCCACAGCATTATAATAAAAGCCACCAGATGTCACTGTTACAGATTATATTCAAGCATATGATAATCTAAAAATATATATAAGCTTTTCATTACTCAGTTTGAAGAAATTCTGGGTTATAATTTTGCCATCAAGAAAATATTACAAATGGGCTTTTTTAACTTGTTGGGAATTTTTTCTCTTAAGTTTTACCCTCTCTTTAATTCTTTTTGCTTATGTTTTACAGTGGCTCTAAATATAATTAGGGATCAGGAGATTTTCTCAACAGGAAGTTTACTATGCATGAGTTGCTGTCAGAGTTTTCCTTTAAAGACTTTATATACAAATAGGACAATTTCTTACCTCTCAGAGAAGTTTAAAGGTAGACTGGTGTGAAGGTGGCCCAATAATTCCACAGTTCTCTGATTCTTTGATTTCAGCAGGTAGATAACCTGGGCATAGTGGAGATGATTATTAAGTTTGGCATATAAATGAGTAGAGGTTCCTCATCCCACAACACTCACTGTTACATATCAAGGATCAAAGATGAATTGCTACTATTTGAGCAAAATTATGTATCTTATATAAAGGGTATGTTTCCCTTTTAACAGTAGCCTCCTGTAGACAACAGTTCTACCTACTTAGTCTAAATGAAACAAAGAATTTAATAATAAGAATTTCTATCTAGCAAGCAGATTAATGAGACAGATTTTGGAGTATACTGGAGTTTGTGACATCTGGCAATTTGTACCCCATATGGGAGAATTTACACCATGTACACACACAGGTTTATTTAATGATATGATTGTGATATGTGCTAAACCCAGGATGATTGATTAAAATAAGGATTCCACAGGACCTCAAATGCAGTATCATTTTAAGAAACTGGTTGTTTGTTTGTTTGTTTGTTTTGTTCTGTTTTAGAAAGGACTGTGTAGATAGATAAAAAAGGGATTTCATGACTTTATAAGTACTAGTTAAATCCCACAAAATTTATGTTGGTACGTTGCCATAGATCAGAAAATCTATATAGAAAATGAAAGAAAAAAATTAGAAAAGTTTTTAGAAGTAAGAATGTCCCTATCTCTCATAGGAACAAGTAGTAACAGCCACAAAACTTGTCTGTGTGCTTATGCTATTGTGGAATGTTGTTCAACATATGGAGAGCTTGGCCCTTTTGCTGTCAGCCCAGGGCAAGGGATGAATTATCCAGGTAAAATCAAGTTTCTTCTTCAGTAGATGCAAAATATTTTCCCCATGAAATGTCTAATAGTCTAAGCAAAAAGCTGTTATGCAATGAACTGAGAAACTGGCCTGACATTGTTAAATATATTTTTTTTTAGTTTTCACGGTTATTGGAAAAAAAACGGGCAAATTGACATGATTTTCTTAGAAACATTATCATGAGGGATGTTAGCAAAATATCCCATTCTAATCTTTATTTGAATATATAAAGGCAGTAAAGAGAGGAAGAACATATTATTCAAAGCTTTCTATTTTTTGCTTCCCTGCAAAGTCTTCTGATTCCAAGATGGTTATGCTTAAATTTCCCAAACAACAATAAAAACTTCAGTAATCAGGATTTGGACTAGATTCAAACTACTGACCGATTTGAAAAGACTTAATGTCTTTTTTCAATTTCCTTGGGCTTCAGTCTTCTCATTAGGAAAGGGAGGAGGCAGGGAGAGCAGCACTGTTCAATCTGATAAAGGATAAATGTCTCTGCTCTCCGCTTGTATTCCCCATTGTCCTTTTGATTGTTGCTGTTGTTTTGTTGAGGACCTAGTCTCAGTGATATTGATTGTGACAAATTAGGGAAATTTGTCAGAACAGAACACCTTATATCCTTAGAAATTAAGCTGAAATGCTTCCCAGATTAACATCTGCTTTGGTCTTAGAAGATAAGGTTGCATGCAGAGAGTAAAGAGAATCAAGTAACTTTATCACTTTATAGCCAACACTTTCCAATTAAGTCTGTTCAAGAAATGCTGGAGATGAGACTCCAAATTCTAGTGTTAGCTTGCCTGGTACAAAGTAGAGTCAAATGCGTGCCTAATCATTAAATCATACTTGTTTTATTATGTCCTCTCAGCTGTCTTTGTTGTGTTTTTCATTGGTATGTATGTCATAAGACCAGTTTTGATCATCTCAGGGCCCATCAATATAGACCTATACATTTTCAAGTATATTAGATTGCTACAAATTATCTTAGCTCAGTTGATGGAATCTAGGTTTCCCCCCACAATTCCATTTGTAGTGGAATTTCAGCAAATACAAGATTTTTAAATTTTTTTATTTATTGCATAATTTACGATTATTGTCCTTTACTTATTTTCCTAAAACCTGTGATTACATCATAAATATCCTGAAATATCTTACTGGTAAAAGCATGCCAAACTCTTCATTGTAAATACCTAGTTTCTTCATTTTGGTAACATACTCTGTTGTCCATTTTGCAAACCAGTTCTTGTTCATAAGTATTATCAGCTGCTATGGGAGGCTAGTTGTCTTGTCCGGTTGTCTGTCATTAACCTCTAAATTTCACTTCTAGAACTGGTTTTAAACTAAGTGGCACTAGAACTTCTAAAGAGAAGGGACTCTTGCATAGTAGTCAGGTTAGGAGTTTGTTGCCACCTATCCTGTGGCATTTTTGGTATTGGTTTGGTGAGGGTAGCTGATGGAGATGATGGGTGAAGAGAGACTAATCACTTCTTCCCAGATTACTCACTGAATTAATCTTAGAAAAAAAGAGGAAGGCCGTGTCTACACATTCCTATTAATAAGCAATCTATTTATAAATTTACCAGATGAATAAAAAGACATTAGATGAGAAAGGGAAGGTAAATACTAATATACAGAAAACCACCAGTGCTCAAATTTCAAACTGTTGTAACAATTTAAGGCCATCACTAAATTCCTAAGAAAATTCCAGCATTTGTGATGGAGAAGGAGGACCTATATCTAAAATCCTGACTTTTGTCCCTTGATCTCACCTTTCTCTTGAGAATGCCTAACTAGTTTCACCTGCCCCCATTATGCGGACACTCTAGTAGAGGCGGGGGTTACTAAGCCTCATCAACCTTTTAATTCTTTACAATACAACTGAGACAAAGCTAAATCATTTGAATGTGAAATTACTCAAGGCCTGAAAAATTATAAAAGTGAGATAAAATAGCATGATACAAGGTAACCTATAAAATATAAGTTAACTTAAATCAGATTCGATGTCCCTTGAGCTGTGCTAATACAGTAGCAATCAGTCACAAGCGACTATTAAGCATTTGAAATATGCATAGTCTCAATTGAGATGTGCTGAAAGTCTAAAATGCATGCTGGATTTCAAAGACTTAATACAAGAAAAGACTTAATACAATGGATTTCAAAGACTTAATACAATGCAAAATGCCTTGTTAATATTAATTGATTACACATTAAAATTATATTTTTAGCATTAAGTACGTAAAATACACAAAATTGTTTTCATCTGTTTCTCCTTTATTTTAAAATGGCTACTAGAACATTTTAAATCCTATGTATAATTTGTATTATATTTCTATTGTACAGTACTTTAACAAAATGCTCTAGTCATGTTTCTGCCTTACTCCTAGCCTGCTACTGTTATAGAAAGTTTTAGGAATATATTGGCTTAGATTGGAGATTTTGAATTTAAGCAGATCTGACTTTATATCCCAGTTCTCCACTTACTACCTGAGTGACTTTAGACATATTACTTAAACTCTCTCTCTCAATTTCCCTAGCTACAAAATAGAGATAATAAAATAGTGCCCAAATGTATCTTATGGTTACTATGAGATTAAATAAAACTATAAATTTCTTATTGGCCTCACACATAAAAATCATTCAGTAATGACTAGTGTTATTTATACTCTTAATTCCTGCTACCAAGGGACTCTCCTTAGTGTTAGATTTATCATATCTAGTCTTAGGATAATAAAACCTCAAGAACATTCAATATCATTCCCTCACTTGCCTAAATAAATTATACCTTAGTTTTCCTGGATGGCCAACACCCAAAATGACACATTTTCAAAAGAGATTAGGCCTAATCATGAGGATTAAATCATCTGATAGGCTGTAGCTGGGCGATCACTATTCATATTAGAAATACATACCTATAGATACAGGACATAAGGATATAATTGGTTTGTTACATAAATTAGTGAAATAAATCATCTCATGTTGAAAAGGGAATTTAACATAAAATGTCATCAACTAAGGTGACTAGATATTTCATTGAATAAAACATCTTCTTTCTGTTTTTTATGGAATTGTCTGATATAGCCCAGTATTCAAAATCAAAATCAAAAGAATGTTCATAACAGAAAACATTACTTTACTCTTGTAAAAACAAAACAAAGCAAAACCCTAGTGGATCAGCTTTGGGAACATTGCTTGCAATTTTGTTTGGCAAGCCTAAAACAAGCATAAAATAAGAATATTAAGCTTATAGCAACTGAAATAATCAAGAAGAGGACAATGTTTCTGAATAACTATAGAAAAGAAAAACCCAAGAATGGGAACACGAAACCAGTGAGGTGATAATTAAAGATTGGAGACATAGATTTGAACATGCCAGAGGGACATCATCTTGTTTACTAATGCCCTTAATTCTGAAACTAGTATGCAACCCCTAGCATTTGAAAAAGGCAACTTAATGTATAGTAAATATTAAATGAGGTACTAGTTTACTTGGGACATCACTACAAGGGCTCATACAGAATATAAAGTTTAGAAGTGGGTTTAAACATGGATGCTGAAGCTATAATAAGTTTTTTTGAAAAGAAAGGTAGAGATGGTTTAGAAATTGTATCAAGGGTTGCTATATACTCCCCCTTAAACATGGTTTTGTGTCATTATTAGTGTTACAAAGGCTCATATCTTGGAATATGGACAGGAACTTCCTGGTTAACTACAGCAGAAGGGGCAGAAAGCAAGTATTTAAACCTTAAACTAGACTTTAGAGAAGAAGCCACTTAGCTGCAGAAATGAAGAAGAAATGCAGTCAGCAACAAACTGGGGTGGAGAGCAATGTGGCAAAGGCCACCAGATGGGGAATTTAGGTGGTGGTACACATTTTCTCTGCAGGCAGGTGGAACCCAGGCACAGTATACCTACAAGAAGGCTGCTCAGAAACCAAGTCGGGGGCCAGTGGTGATTGGATCAGGGCACCATAACAACATGCCCAGGGATCAGGGACTGGGTTCCAGTTTCTGGATGGTGTGGAAGAGGAAGAGAGAAAAGGCTTTAAGAATAAGACAGTGTCAGTCCTAAATGGACTGTGGCTCTAGGCAAGTGGTTCTCAACTAGGAGCAATTTTGCCCCCTAGGGACATTTGGCAAAGTGTCGAGACATTTTTTTATTGTCACTGTTGGGAGTGGGTGGGTGCAACTGGCATCTAGTGGGTAGAGGACAGGATGTTGCTAAACATTCTACAACACACTTGACAGCCCCCATGACAAATGGTTATCTGGCCCAAAATAGCAATAAGAGTGCTGTTTAGAAACCTTACTCTGGGCAGATTTCCAAGACAAAACTTGGACAGAGAATGATAACGCTGAAGTCCAAACTGGCTTATAAGGTGGGAACCAGGTGCTGGCACAAACTCAATTAAAAAGAGATCAGGACCAGTCTCACAACAGTTATGACTTGATCCCACATCCTCAGATACCGGGCCTGAGCTCCTAGGAGGCAGAAGGGTATAAAGGGAAAAGCAAACCTACATTCAACTGTAAGTCTCTGTGGCTCAAAACAAGTTTTGTAAGCTTGACTTACTCTTTGTGTGTACAATGGACATAATAATACCACATCATGGGGACATTGCGAAGATCACATAAGACCATATATCCAAAATGCCTACTTTAGTACTTAGAACAACAGAGCACTAGGACAACAAGAAAGTGGCTGCACTAAACATATATGGAAGTTATATATGTCCTTGGCAAATGAACGAAAGATCTTGTGTCTGAATGTAATGAACATTTCTAAAATCTTCATACTCGTCTTACTTTACTTGGCCACACTGAATGCTGACCAACACTTCCTCCTTTTGAAATTGGTTCCATAATCCCAGACTTTTGTAGTTTGTTTGTTAGATCTCTGACTATTCTCTAATTAATTTTAGGCTCCTAAGTTTAGGCTCTTCTATTTATATATGCTTTATGTTTTATTGTGGTTCAGGCCTTTTTCTTCCCCCTCAAAGCAATAGCATACACTCATTCTTATTACTTCATTTACTACTAATACCTCCACTATTTCTTCCATGTTACAAAAGCACTTTTAAGCCCAGTGTTTCTAAACCAATTACATAAACCCCTTTTCTCTCCTGTGTTCCTCCTATATCAAGAAATAGCACCACTATTCATGCAGTTACTCCAACTAGGAATTCAGAAGTCATCCTTGATCCTTCCCTCTCCTGCATTCATCACAGGAGTGGTTTTAAATTCTCCTTGTGCTAACTCCTTAACAGCTCATGTATCTTCATGTAATCTCCATTGCTGCCATACTCTAGCTCTCTATTCCAAAATCTCTCATCTAGATTATTGCCACAGTCTCCAACTGATCTCTCACTGCCACCTTTTTTCCTTTTCTTCTTACAGTGATTATTCTAAAATTTTTGCGCTGCTCACTATCTTTAGATGGTTCTGCATTACCCTTAGACAAAGTTCAAACTCCTAACGTGAGTAACAAGTCCCTGATTCTGCCTCCAGCCTCACCCTGTGTGGTCCAGTCAGGCAGGTCTTCCTTTTCCTTAAGTCATGAGCTCTTCGCCTTCCCAGAGTCTATGTGCTATTCTGTTTGCATGGAACATTTTCCTCCATTCTTCCCTGCCACCACAATTTCCTAAATTGTTTTTACAGGTCTTTGTTCAACTATGAATTCCTCAAGACAGACTTTGCTCACCACCACCACTCTCAAGGCTGAGCTAGGCACCCTACTTCTTTGTTCCTGTAGCAGTTGCCACTTTGTATTGTAATTGCTGCTTCCTTATCTGTCTTCCCAATTAGATGTCCCTAAGCTCCACGGTGCCTCTCTCATTCACTTGCAACCTCATTGTCCAGCACATAAATGAATAAAAGTTTTCAAGTACATAAATGAACAAAATCTAGTTAAATAACCTCCCATCAATCAGAAAGCAGGAGTGCTATTGATAATATATATTGCAGAATTATTCTATGATGTCTATAAGCATCAGAAAGTTCTAGGTCAATTTTAATTAAAAATCTCCCTCCTCCATGGCTCCATTTCTACTTAATTGTGGGACTCACTGAGTCTACAACATATGCCCAGGGAATTCTCTAGGAAGCAGAGGATACCCATAAAGAATCTCTGCCTTTCAGATCAACAATCCTAAACACTAGAGAGGGTTGGGAAGATGGCTTCTCAACTCTCACTCTGAAAGAAAAACAATTTCCTAAGTGGATCAACAAGAGTGTCCTTATTCAGCCTGGTTGTCTTAAATGCCTCACTCAGTGACAGAAATGTAGTAGATACTAAACTGCAAACATTTGTTCAAATAAAAGATTTAAAATTTAAAATAGATTCAAATTCTCTTGTTCATAAAATTTTAGCCATATTTCTTATTTTCTTTTATTCACAAAGCTACAATATATAGCAGATAGAGATGCTCATCAAATTTTATATGACACTTCCAAAGCTCTCAGATACTTTGATAATAAATTTATTGGAAACTTTATAAGAATGTGAGTAATGTATGCAAATTCAATATTTAATATTTAAATTTAACATTTAATACTTAAATTTTTTGTATTATATTTGTAGTAAAATAACTAAAGACTACTATAAATTATCAAATTTGTTTTTTTCTCCCAAGGTCAGTAAACCTAATTATACACCATAAAGTTGCCACGTATGAATAAGTACAGATCTACATATATACAGAAGTGACTTCTGAACCTATATAACTTTGGGAGAATGTGTATCCCTTTATAAAGGAAATGTTTTAACAAAAAACAGGTAACATATACATAAAAAGTTACTTCTACATTTAAAGAAGCAGTCTGATTACCATTCAATTATAATCATCTACACAAGTGGAAGTTAAACAATTAGAAACTTTATCTTAGTTAACCTTTAAGAAAAAAGTTTTGAAAAAGCATTATCACAAATCACTTGTAGAGCATTTTATTTTACAAAACACTCGGTTATTCACTGCCTCATTTCAGACATTTAATATGGACATAATTCCTTATTAACCAAAACTGACCCACTGTATTATTTTAAAAGCTGTTTCTTTTTTGTTTTTAAGGAGAGGTCTATGAATTGCATGGAGTTAAAATGAGATGTGTTGTGAAATATGGTGCTCAGTATTCCAAAAAAATATGTAATTAAAACTGATAAGATTAAAATCATTTTCCATCGTGGCTGTTCATATGCCATATGTTAAGAAGTTCCCTACATGGAAACACATAGGTCTAAAATAAGTGTATATCTCATTACAACTCTCTTAAAGTTTTCACTTAACAAACAAACAAATAAAAGGATATCTGATGCTTGAATTAAAGGTCAATGAAACATTGAAGGCCTGTGGGTCAAGCACAAAGAAGTCACAGTGAAGTCGAACTTCACTGGTCTCCAAGTCTGACTCACCGTTCATAACCATAGTTAGCATACGCTTTCTACACAGTTGGTAGCAATCAGATACATATTTAATGCGGTTTCATTATATCCTATAAATGCTGGCAATAGAATAATCTCCCCAGGGTATTCAGTGAATAATAGAAAAGAGAAAATGATGAGCACATTTAGCACATGCACCCACAACCTCATGATAAAAGGCACCATTTCCCCCATACAGCACCTGTTGTCATAGCTGCTTTAATTACTTTTCATTGTAGTCAGCAGCCTGAAATATTTATCATGGAGCCTATAATTTCTCAAATCCAAAACCGACATCTACCCAAGTGACTACAGGGACTGAAAATTTTACTCACCCCTTCTACTCTGTGCTTTATTTGCAACATCAAAAGTGCTAAACAAAATATCTTCCAGGGAAGTGTCATATGGTTAGGAGAATTGGTGCATTAAAAGATGATAGGATGTTCTCACAACCTTCAAAAGGCAGTAATAACACATCAAATTTTGACTGAACTAGAAACAGAAATAATTTCATTATTTAATACTAAAGCATTCAATATACTAAAATAAAGTCGCAAGTAAATTTAAATGTTTTTGCACATAGGCACCACCTAAGAACACATCTCTAGGACTTATTTTCCCAAATAATCTAATATAAAATTAGATTAGATTTTCACACTTCTTTCTCCAGTAAATTATTGGTTATAAATCCCATTCTTTGGCTATGTTCTTTTGATACAAAAATATGCTGTGATCTAGAATAAAATTTTGCTGTTTCTTTGAATGAAGGTCCAAATGAATTCTTTGAGTCTTATTTATTTAATAAAAATGTATTTATATTTCCATACTACAGATCAGCATAATCTAGGGTCAAAAGTATACTTGAGACAGAAACCAAGTAAATACTCATATCCAAAAGTATACTTGAGACAGAAACCAAGTAAATACTCATATCCACACTCACAAATATAGCCAACACAAATGTTTCACCAATTAAGATTATCCTTCCTACATCTATATTGCATTTCATTTTTTAAACACTGCTTAGGACCAAGTAATTTGCTTTTACAAGGTACTAAGAATGGTTCTCATACCTAGGTACTCATTAAAATCATCTGGAGAGATTTTAAAAATAAGAAATATATAGCCTTACTCCAACAAATTACATTAGAATCTCTGGAGAACCGCATTTTAAAAGCTATTCAGGTGATACCAAGAAGCTACCATGGTTGAAAATCTCTGCACTATGAGTCTAATACACTCAGTGTGTGAAATATTTGGAGTAAATGAAATTGACAAGATGCATTGTTACTTTCTCCAGTTCACTACAGAAACTTTGTGTGGCAGGACTTTCAGATTATTTTACATTAATATGTATCAGCTTTATACTCTATAAGACCTATTAAATTCTTGAAGAGGTGTTGAAATACTTTATTTTCACAAGTAGTTTAATAGTCATTTTTTTAAGCTTATTTATACTGTCTTCTTGCCCAACATAACATTTCATTATTGATGCCTTAAACCCAGGACAATCTGAATCCTGAATCAGCAAGGTCCTATTTAAAATGAGCAGTTAAATTATAAAAAGAAAATAATGGCTCTTTGACCAAAATTAGATTAAGATAATTTTTTAATTTGACACAGAACAGATTGCCTGGTTAATTCTATATCCATATTTTCCTCCTTTTACTCCCATTCTTTCTCCCCCAAATTTTGTGACTATCAACAAATGAAAAATTAACATTGCAAACTAATTTAAAGTTTGTGTTTGAACAATGAATTACCTTATTGAAAAAGTGCTGCAGCTGCCAAGTTTGACATATAACAAACTAGTTCTTAGAAGACAAGAACAGGGTCTGCTGCTCACCCTTGAAAAGCTGTGTGACTGAAAAGGGGTCATCTCACCTACTCTGCCGAAGTGGAAGGATACCACTGATGAAATGCATTAAGATTGCTAAAATGGCACAGATCAAAACAAGATTTGATTCAGACGTTTGCCTTAATGGATATGGGTCCCAGATGTGTTAACATGATTTTATTTTTTGTTTTTGATTTCCTATCATTAGTTCTTTTTTATTGTTGTGATTTTATGGTTTTCAACCTAGACTGGAAATACTTTAATTTCTCCAGTAAGCTCTCTTCTGTTCTCTCCGTGGCGAGTGACTGTTCAAGACTTTTACAATTCATATCAACTTAAAGATGACCTTGTAGCTTCACACACACACCCCCTCCGTGACCTGGAGAAAACAGGGGCCATCATTGGCCTTCATTTTCAGTCCCCTCTATCTCAAAACTCCACTATTACTCATCTCCCTGGTCTTCTCTCCATTAAATCCTATTCTATCTACTAGAGGCTTGTTTTTCTTTTCCCTAAAGTCATCCCTAACTTCTGACTTGTCAAGTTCACCATGCTATTTTCAGTGGAGCCTCTCTTTTGCATAGCGTAATATATCTTACTAATTTACAGCTCTTCTAATTTGTAATTTTTATCAATTGACTTGATCTGAACTAAAATTTTCCTTTGCCCAATATCCAAAGAGTTGATTGACAAATTAGTAGTAAATATACCACATCTGTGGACATTGTTAACCTACTTAATTACCACAAACTATTTAAATGACTTTAACACGTAACTTTTTAAATGAAAATGAATGCTATTGATTATATCTCAGAACACCAAAATAATTTTCTGAAAGAGTCCTTCTTTAGAAGAGTTTTGTTATCATTACTACAAATTATTGTTAAGTATTTGAAAGTTAGCGTATTGCTTTTCTTTTGAGTATTTCTTTATTATGAGCCTTCTCTAATTAGTTCATATCGGTGGTGTTTAACTGCCTTTACAAATGTTAGCTTTTAGATAGAACTACTTTATTTAAAAAAAAATTTTGCAAGTAAGGATAATCTTATTTTATGTTTCTTCTGTAGCCTACATGGTAAAAAACTGTGACATCCTCAGAGGAGCCATCTTATAAATATCCCCCAAATATGAATGAATTTTTTTTTTATCAGTTACACTGCCTTGGACAGAGGACTACAACCAACTTTTTCCCTGACTAACAAGTCTGAACCATCTCCCAAAACTTGAATATACTTGGAGAAGGGGTGGGGGTGGGGGGTGTGGGGAAGAAGAGGAAGAAGAAAGAAAGAAAGAAAAAGAAAAAACACCAGGTGAGCGAGGCTTTTTTTTTTTTTATGCTTGCCAGGTTTGTGAGAATAGGGTGAGGTTCTCTAAAGTCAATAGAGTCTGTGTTAAGGCAGCAAGAAAGTACATGTTGTGCCTTCCTTGCATTGTGAGTTTACACTGTCACACAGTTCTATCCTCTAATCCTAGAGTAGCTCTAAGGGAAACTGCAGACATGTGGGACCTCTAGGTGTTATCTAATGCGTCTTAAACAGCTGTGAATGCTTGGCAAGACTGTGGAACACCAAGAGATTGTGGCTTTCTTCCCACCAGCCCCTACAGTCGTGTGTGGTTATGATCACCCCTGATCACCGCTCTTCAGATTCTCTAGCCATGCATATGTTTGGGAATTTTCCTTTGCTAGAAGCAGATTTCTGCATTGACCTCACTTTTGATGATAGAGATTATGAGGACATGTAAACCTGGGAGACATCTGGTATTTGATCCTCCATTTTGAAAACCAGGACTAGGAATATACAGGAATGCAGAACAACAGAAAAAATGATGCTAGCTTTACTATTTTAGTAGATAATATACTTAGGAGAGTGATACATCTCTTTAGTGGTGTTTTGGTATCAGGAATACTATACTTGCGAATTAACAATTAGCTTTATTCATTTTCCCTACTTTGTAGTGCTTTGTTTTATTTTGGTTTGTATTGATGTGAGTTTTAAATTAAGCTACAAATTAAGCTACATTAAAGAAGGAAATTTGAGATATCATAACCAAAGTTAGAGTTCCTTAACATTATTTACATTTTGGACTCAATTGCCAAATGTCCCCTGGGAGCAAAATTGCACTAGTTGAGAACTACTGATCTAAGACATAGGGAAATCAATGTATTGAAGAATAATCACTTTTTCCCCATGTTTCTTCAAAATCAAAATTGGTATTGAAAACTATTTAGGAAAGTAATTTGGTTTACTTAGTATGTAGATTTTTTTTTCATTTTGCATGTATTACATCACCATTACAAATGAAATTGAACATTTCTGTGTCAGCATTGACTGCTTAAGCAACATCCAGGAGCCACTTATGATTTCTCTTTGCACAGATCCCAGCGGAACAGAGATGGGCACATGAATAGACTGCCACTACTGATAGTAATGGCAATGATAATTTTAGCAAATTGAGGACAGAATAGTCAAATGAGTAAAACTATCAACATAATTATGTGTATTACTGGGCCCGGTATTTTATATTTTGATATGACAATTTTGAAATCAATTGTGAATAGTATCAGACTAGGTAAGTTCAGCTAATATGCACTAGGGCTTAATTTTTTATGTAATTATTATTTTGATTTTTCTAAAAAGGTGGAAGTTTTAGCTCAGAGCTTTGGCCTCAGTGAAGCATTGCATTACTAACAAATAATACCCCAAAGGTAAAATGACTAAAACACAATAAAAGCTTATTTTTTGCTCATGTAAAATCCAAAATGGATATTTCTAATTGGTAAGTGATCTCCTTCATGTGGTGTTTCAGTTTCTTCCATTGTGTGCTCTGCCATATTTAATATAAGGCTTCTAAAGTCACCATGTTGTTTTGTATCAAGCAAGCAGAGGAGGAAAGAACATGGAAAACATGCAGGTCGGTTTTTATGGGCCAGCTGTATGAAATGAAGGAATAGCCGTTGAAGACTCAGATAAGGTGCTAGCTTAAGGATCATACCTTATAGGATTTGGACTTTGTCCTCCAGGACGCATAAGTGTACTGAACCGATGGCTGATAAATGATGCTCTGTCTCCAATAGTTAAAATACACAAATATGGAAAACCAAAATATCGAATTAGGATTTACTATGATTTCTCGCGAGACTTGTATGCCCAATGTCTGCTGCAAATGAGCAACAGCAGACTCCTCATGCCAGAAGACCAAAAAAGCAGAGACTAGAGTAACCAATGGTGATTGCATGAGGAATCCAGAAAAGGTACTATGGATCTCTTCATACTTCCATAACCAGATACCTCTAACTGGACAATAGCAGGAACCCTGGGCCTTAAGAAATGATAACCAAGGCTCAAACCGTTTGAGGATGGAGGTCTAGATTCTGCCACTGTGAGCAATCCAGGCTGCTGAAGTGCTATCTGAAAAGAAAGAAATCTAGAATAAGTGGTACAGAAAGAAGATATTAATAATAGTTACAACTCTGGGACAGACTGCAAGAGATGAACTTTAGCTTGGTTTGCCAAGCTGCAACTGCCCTTTAGCTTGAAGAATTGAACTTGCATTGTTCCCTCTCAGGAGAAGGATAGAATGTACTAGATCAGTTTAATAATTCCTCTAGATTCACACATCCGCCTTGTTTTCCAGTCAGAATGGCTCTAGCAGTGGCTTGTGTGTCATTGGGCCCATTTGCTACTGTTGCTGTTACCACTGCTTCAAATTGAGATGCAGGCCACCTAACAAAGAGAGACCACCACTGCTACACACTGGCCTGCTCAGAGCTGTAGGGCCTCTAGTCTCCCTAGTGAGTGCCTTGCATAAACCAGGTGATGCAACCAAAAACACAGGGGAGTGAATGCCCCATGGGGGTTCTTTGCCCAATGGAAGACAAAAGATAAGAAAGAGTTCTTCCTCCTCCTGAAAAGAGTATTCAGCCTTGCAGTAGTTTTATATGGCCTCTCTTAACATTGTCCAGTGAGACAAGCAATCATTGGGCTGTAAAGAATCTGTAACATTTAACTTTCTCTTCTTTTTTCTCCTTCCCTTTCCTATTTATCCTTTCCCACCCTTCACTCTTCTTCCTTTCTTTCCCATGTCTGCCCCCTTTCTTTCTCTTCCCTTTCCTCTCTCTTTCTTTCCTTCCTAAACAATTTAATCCAAAATCCATTAACTGAGGCTGTAGAAAATATGCATCCACCGTGGGAGCAGTCGGGGAATAAGTTGTGGAGAAGGGAGAGCATTCGTGAGAGTCCAGAGTGGAGTGATAGCTTAGAATGGAGACACTCATGCGGCAGTGTGGGAAAGCAGCAGCAACGTGAGCTTGGTTACACACAGAGAGATTGCTCAAATAAATACACTAAACATGATGGAAGCCAGGTTTCTCACTGTCAAAGATGGGAGTTACAAATATAGAAAGGGAGAAAACTAGATTGAACCATCTGTGATGTTGCACTGATGTTAGAAATATTGGAATAAAACCATGGCTTTGTAGCTATAAGATTGATAAAGAAATAACTATAGATATGAACATGTGTATGTATGTATGTATGTATGTGTGTGCATGTGTATATGTATATGTGCAGGTGTGTGTGTATGTTCTCTAGCTCTGGCCACTAAGAAAGTTGAAGAGCTGCACCCCTCAAATAGCCATTCATACTCCTGGACCCCAGAAACCGCTTTTTAAAGATCATTCTTCACTATAAGGAGCCATTCCTCTTTGGCAGAATGGCTGATTCCATGGCTGAGGCCAAGAAAATACAAGATGAACCTAGAACATCTTGTACCTAAAAGGAAGGAAGTTATTTCAAAGTGATGACATTTTGTGACACAGAAGCCAGCTTGAAGGCACGTAACCCTGGCCAAATATGGGACAGTTTTAGCAACAAAATAAATAACTAATAAATTATAACTCATTGAATAAAACAAATCCGTGAGTCTATAATGATATAATACAAAGATGAAATATTTTTAATTTGATGAGGAACAGAATATTTACATTTTCTCAAAGTAACTCAAAACAAAATACTTATTAATTACAGAGTACAAACTTGTTACCTTACAGTGAAGAAGCCTGATAGGCACCACATTTATTGGGTTAACCTCAAAGTTAACCTCACCAATAATGAAATCGAAATTGAGCACTACTTGATAGGATGCAATGAGAAGAACACAGCATCTCTTCTGTGATATTCCTACAAAAAATGCATAACCTGAATCTAATCACTGGAAACATCAGACACAGATTAAGGAACATTCTATAAAATATTTGGCCTGTAATCTTCAAAAATGTCATGGTCGTGAAAAGGAAAGACTGGGGAACTACTCCAAACTGAAAGAGATTAAAGAGAGATGGAAACTAATGGCAACACGAGGTGATAAACTGAATCCATTCACTATAAAGGATATAGTAACTGATACAAGTGGCGTAATTGGAAGGAATCTCGAGATTTGATCATAGTAATGTATTGGTAATGAATTGATGGTTACGTTACGGTGATGTAGGAGGCTATTCTTGTTTGTTGGAAATATGCACTAAAGCATTTAATAGTAATGGGCATTATGCTGGCAATGTACTCTGAACAAATTCAGGGGGGAAAAGTTTCTTGTTCCAGTCTGGCAATTTTTCTGTAACTTTGAAATTGATTCAGAATTCAGAAGAGGCAGAAGCAGCAGAAGCCGTGGCTGGGCTGATAATACTTTTTACATTTTCTCTTCCTTCCTTTTTGACTCACTCCTCTTTCCCCTCTCTTCTCTTCCCTCAGGCTGTTGTCCAGAAGACCCTTTCTAAGATACTGGAGAATTCACAGAATCTACATTGGCTACCAGACCGATGGAATATGAACTGTTACAATAGAATGTGCAATTGGAAGCCTCTATGCTTACATGTTTGTATCAAAATAGAAATTCAAAGAAATATCTCATCCTTGGTAAGTTGCAGGCTAATAATGTCATCATAAAAAAAAAATAGAAAAATATAGAAATGACGGTTCTTATTACTTCCTCCATTTAATTCTCCTGCTTGGCCTACACAGAAGACATAGGGTTTTTGGAGGATGACAATGGCATATTATTAATCAAATAATAATTTGGAAAATGTCTTTTTTCCATTTTCTAATAAGCAGAGATAACCAAAAGCAATTTGCTTTTACCCAAACACAGATGCCAGTACATTTTAATCATCTTATTCTGGCCTTTATTAACTCTCCAGATCTTTATCAAGAAGAGAACTTGATCATCTGATAATTCCATTGAATATTACTGAGCCAGCATGTGATAATGTCATACTGACATGCTAAGTCATAAAAAGCTTACATCCTCTGCCTTGTTCTATAGGAAGCCAGCTGCCAGTCCAGCTATCCTGAGGTTTCCATGCTGTGAGGAAGTCCAAGCTAGCCACACAGTCTATGTGGAAAGAGACATGACCATGCATCCCTGGCTATTCCATCTATTCTAGCCTAGATACTAAACATGTGAATAGAGAAGCTGTCTTAGATATCCAATCAAGTCATCCTCTGGCTACAACCACATGAGAAATCCCAAGTAAGAACCTTTCGGTTGACAAGACAACCTAAGAACTGTGAAGGGAAAAAAAAATGTCTAAAGCCATAAATTTTAGAGGTTTGTATGCACTACTGGATATACATACCAGAAAGTAGTAGACAAACTCCATGAAAATTGAGGGGATGGCCACCTCGGGGAATTTTCTTGGGATCCAGTGGAAATAATAGGATATTTCCTCCAAAATGAGAGACAAGTTCCTGCTTTAAAAAAAAAAAAAAAAAAGTACTATATTTCGAAAACAACATATGTCAAAGTTAGGTTTGTGTCAGGCTCATTTTCTGAATAACCCATAAGCCTGATAGATTGACTGGAGCCAAAAGCAAAAAAAAAAAGGTTATTTACTATATCTAGGCTGCAGTGCAAGAAATGTTACTCTAGAAAATTCAATGGTGCTCAAAGTGTCTAACAGATCAGGTTGTTGTATAGAACTTGTGGCAAGACTGATGCTAAAAGGGTCTCAGCATAGGTCCCTAAAGTTTGGGGACAAAGCTGCGTTCTCTTAGTTGAATAACTATTTTCCTATTGAGAACTATCTCCTCACTTATTATGAAGCCCTAGCAAAGATATTTTGCTTAGCCATGAGACAACACAGTGACCTTGCAATCAAATATAACCATCATAAATGAGGTGATATCTAATCCACAAAGCCATAAAAGGCAGGCAGGCATGGTAACATTCCATCTTGAATGGCACCAATCTATGATAGAAGGCTCATCCACTGATCCTGGAAGCACAATTAAGCTTCATAAGTAGATGGCTCACACTACCAGAGCTTCCATTCCTGTGCAACATTATTTCTCCATTAATCCACATGTATGGTTTTATGATAAGTTTATCATGACCAGCTGATTAAGGAAGAAATAAGTTAAAGTATGGATTATGGATGGTTTTATATGATATGAGAATGCATACTATAAGTAAGGAGGCCCTGAAATATATGGAGAAGGGAACTATTCTTAGTGAGAAGAAAACTTCAGGGTTACGTTTGTGTGTCCACTTTACCTAGGAGTTAGCTAGAATTTTATAACTACAGTAGTTCTTAGGCAGTGGTGGGTGGTTTCATCAGATGATTAGGAAATTGAAAAGGATGATATTGAGGACAAAGTGATCCAAGGAATAGGTAAGTGTAGGAACTTTTCAAAATCAGCACAGAATTTGAGGATATAGCATTCCCACGAGAGTGCTCACAACCCACCTCCATTTCTCCCACTGAGATGACCTAAAGAAGACTCAAAGTTGTAAAATTTAGGGCTTTGTGTATACTATCAGATAGCTGAAAAGCTTT
The DNA here is from genome assembly GCF_000151845.1 of Pteropus vampyrus. Taxonomy (NCBI): domain Eukaryota; kingdom Metazoa; phylum Chordata; class Mammalia; order Chiroptera; family Pteropodidae; genus Pteropus; species Pteropus vampyrus. The sequence goes on along the minus strand of NW_011888806.1, from coordinate 4,040,368 downwards.
GTAAAACCCATGAATACCAGAGGGTAGTTGACAAATCCCTGGAAATTCAAGAAAAATCACCTTGGGGTAATTCGTCGGAAAAGATTCAAATTAGTAAAATCAGTAACGAAGGAGGAAATATAACTCCCAGCCTTACAGAAATAAAAAAAGATTATAAGAAAATATTATGAAAAACTGTATGCTTATGAATTAGATAACTTACGGAAAATGGATGCACTCTTAGGAAAACAAGAACTATCACAATGAACTCAAAAAAGTATGAAATCTGAATATACCAATATTCAGAGATTGAATAAGTAATTTTAAAACTTCCTATAAAGAAAAGTCCAGGCTCAGATAGTTTCACTGGTGAATTCTACCAAAAATTTAAAGAAGAATTAATACCAATATTTCACAAGTCTTTCAAAATAAAAAAGAGGGAACACTTCCTAACTCATTGTATGATGGCAGTATTACACTGATAATAAATCAGAAAAAGACATCACAAGACTATAGATGTAAAAATCCTAAACAAATACAAGTAAAACTAATCTATTAACATGTAAGAAGTATTACACGCCATAACAGTGGGATTTACCTTAGAAATGCAAAGTTAGTTTAATATATGAAAGTCAATCAATGTAGTACACCATAACAATATAATAAAGGATGAGAACCACATGATCACCTTAATCGATTAAGTGAATGCATTTGACAAAATTCAAGACCCATTAATGATAAAAAAAATCTCAATAAACTAAGAAGAAAATGAAATTTCCAACCCAGTAAAGGGCATCTATGGAAAACCCATAGCTAATATTACATTTAATGGTTAAAGACTAGAATATTTTTCCCTAAGATCAGGAAAAAGACAAGAGTATTTGTTCTCAACCCTTCTTTCAACATCCAAAAGTTCCATCCTTGTTACGACAGGTTCTATCCAGGATATTTGGCAAGGAAAAGAAATAAAAATAATCCAGATTGGGGGAAGTAAAAGTAAAACTATATCTATTTGCAGATGACATCATCTTATATATAGAAAATTCTAAGAAAGACATTAAAAACAAACAAACAATCAAATCTCTTAGAACTAGTAAATAAGTTTAGTAAAGTTACAAAATACAAAAACAACAAAATACAAGAACATCAGCTGTGCTTCTACACACTAGCAATGTACAGTTGAAAAATGGAATTAAGAAAATAATCCCATTTATAAAATCATTAAAAAGAATAACATATTTAGAAATAAATTTAACAAAGAAATATAAAACTTATACTATGAAAACTACAAAACATTGGTGAAAAAAATTAAAGATCTAAATATTTGGGAAAGTATTCTATGTTCATGGATGGGAAGACAGTATTATTATGATGGCAATACTCTCCAAACTGATCTACAAATTCAGCAAATCTCCATCAAAATCCCACCTGGATTTTTTTTTTTGTAGAAAATGACAGGCTGATTCTAAAATTCATATGGAATTCCAAAGGACACAGAATAGCCAAAACAATCTTGAAAAAGTACAAAGTGGAAGGATTAACTTTTTCTGATTTCAAACACTACTATAACACAATAATAATCAAGAGTATAGTATTAACACAAGAATAAATACATAGATCAATGAAATAGAATCAAGAGTCCAGAAATAAACCTAGACGTCTGTTTAAATTGGTTTAACAAGGGTACCAAGACTATCCAATGAGAAAAGAATAGTCTTTTCAACAGACAGTGCTGGAACAACTAGATAGCCATATGTAATAGACTATAAGTATACCCTTACCTCACACCACATACAAAAATGAACTGAAATGGATCGAAGACCTAAATGTAAGAGCTAAAACTCTTGGAAGAAAACATAGGGGTAAATCTTCATGACTTTGGATTTGCCAAAGGATTCTTGGTTATGACATCAGAAGCATAAGCAACTAAAGAAAAAATAGGTAAATTAAATGTCACCAAAATTAAAAACTATTGTATTTCAAGGACACCATTAAGAAAGTGAAAAGAAGACAACCTACGGATTGGCAGAAAAATATTTGTAAAAAATATACCTGATAAGGGACTTGTATCCAGAATATATAAAGAACTTTAACAATTCAATAAAACAAAGACATTTAGATTGAGCAAAGAATTCAAATAGACATTCCCTAAGGAAAATATACGAATAGCTGATAAGTACACAAAAAGATGCTTGACATCATCATTATTCACCAGGGAGATGCAAATAAAAATCACAATGAAATACTACTTCACAGATACCAGGATGTCTAAAATCAAATAATCCAATAGCAGTAATTGTGAATGAGAAATGGAGAAGCTGGAAACCTCATACCCTAATTGTGGGGATGTAAACTGGTACAGCGACTTCGGAAAACAGTCTGGCAGTTCCTCAAATGATTAAACATAGAGTTACCATATTACCAGCAATTTCACTCCGAAGTATATGCCCAAGAAAATAAAAATGTATGTCCACACAGAAACTTATAACTGAATGTTTATAACATCATTATTTATAATAGCTAAAATTATTAATTAAATGGATAAACAAAATGTGGTAGATACATACAATGGAAAATACTTAGCCATCAGATGGAATGAGGTACATGCTACCACATAAATGAAACTTGAAAACATGCTGAGTGAAACAAGTCAGACACCAAAGACCATGCATTATTTGATTTTATTCATATGAAAGTTCAGAAGTTCCAAGTAAATTTGTAGACATGGAAAGTAGAGTAGTGGTTGCTCAGGGATGGGGTAGGAGGGGTTGAGAGTGTTGTAGGAGTGATGGCTAAAGGATACTGAGTTTCCTTTAGAGGTGTTAAAAAAGTTCTAAAGTTGACTGTGATGATAATTCACATATCTGTGAATATACTAAAAACCATTGACTTGTAAACTTTAAATGAGTGAATTGTATGGTATGTGAATTATAGTTTAATAAAGTAGTTAAAAAAGAATTTGTTGATGATGCAAGAGTACTAAACTGCTTTATTTCAAAGTAATTCTGATTATCATACTGTATTACCTTATTTACGTGCAAGCTATAGTGTTTTTAATAAAAATTTGACATATGAGGAGAAAGTTGGCATCAGGAAATGTGTTTCTCTGTGTATTGTTTTATCAGAATTTAAAAATTAATTTGTAGCTCTTTAGATTTTTTTAGTCATTTTTCTAAGATAGATGAGACCCCTACTATGAGTCTGCCAGATGTTTAAGAATATGAAGCCCCCAAATCAGTAAATCTATACAGATATCTTTGAATTAAATTTATGTGATCCTGTTGCTATACTAAAAAATGGCATATCTGCATGGAGAGGACCCTTACGGTTGGTGGAAGAATGAGAGAGGATAGTATGAGAGCTGCTCTACCAACATTGAGTTAAGTTCCAAAACTTTTAGTTTAGGACAAGAGTCAGAAAACTTATTCTGTAAAAAATAGAGAGTAAATATTTTAGACTTTCCAATCTCTGTCGCAATGGTTTCTGTTTCAACCTTCTCAGACACAGAAGCTCAAAAGCAGACAGACAATATGTAAATGAAAGAGCATGGCTATATTTAAAACAAAAAAAAATTATGGTCATTGAAATATAAGTCACAAATAATTTTCATGTGTCAGGAAGTATTACAATGATTTAAAAATCTGAAAATTGTTCTTAGTTTGTGGGCAATGCAAAAATAGCTGCAGGCCACATTTGGTTCATAGGCTTGGCAACTCTGATTTGATGTAACCCTAATAGTTAAACAGTCCCTTCTGGGTGGTCCTAATCAGTAGATGGTTTTCCACCATATGGTGATTCAAGGACACATTTTCTTCTATCTCATAACTCCATTATCCCTCAGGGTAGAAATTCTTTGTATCTAGTTGGCCAAAGAATACAAGGAAACAGCCAACCTGCTTCTTATTCTGTAAAAACACGGATGGATTCTGCTTACATTCCTTTGTGAGAACTGGTCACATGTAAATGAAATGGGGCCATCCTTGGCTGGAAGTAACTCCCAGAAATGGCTCTATACTATAAAAGAAGGAGCATAAATTTTGGTAGATACCTAGTCATCTCTGTCACACTCTTCCCCTCTGACTACTCCCAAAGTGAAAAGGGGAGAATGGAGGACAAAACAAAATTCTGTTAATTATTTTTTATTATTGATTAGTTAGTTTTATCATTATTTTTATTTCTCTCAGTTATTGTCTGGAGGTTTCTTTTTGTTCTTTTTCTTACTTCTTTCAACAGAAAATCATAAATATTTTCATATCTATACCTGGCTATTTTCTATTTATTCAATTATTCAACCACATTTATTAAGCCCCTATTGTGGGTATGTGAAATTATCCTGAGGACAAAGCCCCTGCTTTATGAAGGTTACATGCTATAGGATGAAACAGATAATAAAAGTTAGCTGAATAAATGTATCATATTATTTAAAATAATAACAAATTGTTTCATCACATGGTAATATATTACCTTCTCTCTATTGATAAAAGTTATTTCAAAATATTTAGTTTTATTAAACGCTACAATCAACATCCTTTAGCATAAATTTTCTTGAACTTGTACAATTATCACCTTAGTATAAATTTCTAGCAGTGAGATGCTAGTTCAGATGATATGCACAATTTATGCTTTGTGTATGTTGCCTAATTCCCCTCCATATTGTTTGTGGTAATTTATACATCCAACAAAAGACCTATTTCCTTCTTTCTTGCAAAATCGGGGTATAACATTTTAATCTTTCCAGCCTGGTGAGCAAAAGAAGGAATTCACATTGTTTCCATGACACTTCTTTCTTTTTTAAGTGAGGTAGAATATATTTCGCTGTCTGTTTTCTCCCTTGTAAAAGAGTTATTCATGTTGTTCATTCATTTTACTATTAAAATTCTTTGGCCAAATGTTTTTAGTTGCAAGTAACAAAACTCTCCTAAGTCCCAGTTTAAATATGGGAAAGAGTTCATAGAAAGGATTCCTGTTGGCTCCTGGGACCCAAGGGCGAGGAAGGCATCCTGGTCTCCCGATCTTGGACAAGTACCTCTGTATCTGACAACTACCTTCTTTCCCCTGTGGGCAGTGGTGGAGATAGAAAACCATTACCCAGTGTTTTCTACTTTTCCTCAAAGATTATTCATAATAGTTCTGCAATCTGAGAACAAATCGGTCCAGGCCAACAGAGTCAGGTGCGTTCAGAGCATAACATTACTTTATGAAAGCCTCTTCGTTTAAAATGACTTTACTTCTCCTATACTCACCCTCTCAATGAGATACAAATATAGAATAGGAGGTAAACAGAATTATGAAACTGTAGAGCTGGATGGAATTTTAAAGATCATGTAGAACATTCCCCAAATTTCCATGATAATTTAGCCTTAACGAGGCTAAATAGTTTGCTCAAGGTTTAATCCCAAGTAAGTGAGCAGACCCAAGCCCTCAGTTCTTAGGCTTTCTAAGTCCTGAACATTTGGAAAATGATTATATGTATATCAGTCTATTCACTTTCTTATTTAACAGATATTATATTCAATAAAACTGGCACAATTATCTGAATATATATAACTCCTCTTTATATAGAATTATATGCTTAATGTCATTCTCTATTTATATTAGCAAGTATCTACCTGCATAACTATGAAAATTAGAGTTTATTCACCAGTCTAACATAGAAAAAAATATACTACCTCTGGAAGACTGTGGGTTTTTATGTTTCTTAACCTAATTTCGAAATTATAATCATTCAATAATTTTTATAGCTGGAATTAAAATTCACCATACTATTATTTAATTGAAATAATGTCATAAAATTCCTTGAGTGACACTTATCATACATAATTCAATTCTTTGAATTATGCAGTTTTATTACATCCCACAATTCTTTGCATGTACTTGTTAATAGTTCTGTTAGCCATATGGAATGCCTAAAAAGTTGCTGCAGGGTATGATTCAGAAAGCATCTGTAGTTTGGTGATACAAAACACGCCTAGTGATTTGGGTTTTTAAGTTTCAGCAGATCTCACATCAACAAAGATGACTTTCTTCTGAATAATTTTCATGCTCTGATAATATTTAGTTTCATGACACAGGTAGTAAAACAGAACAGCAAGTTAATTTCACAGTTGGAATTAATATATCCTCAACTTGGGGTAAACCACTCTTCCCAAGCTAAGATTATACTATTTTGATTAAAGAAGTATACTGATATTACATAAGATATTTATTAAAATAAAGACACACTTTCTCACAGATTTAGATTTAAATTGCTTATTTGGATGAAAAAAAAAAATGAGTATTTTAGACTTCCATAGGCCACCTTTTTTTTTTTTTCAGTAAATCTTGTGACTGCCATAAAAAAAAAAATCAAAATTTTTCCACGTCATCAAATTTCACAAAAATCTGTACTAAACACTCTTACTTGAATATAAATTACCTTTGCATAGTGTATGTCAGCATACAACTAGTGAGGTTTCTTAAGACCCTTATTTATATTTTGTATTACCTATATTTTTTATCACCTAGGTAAAAAATTGTATTTTGATAAAATATCTCTTATTTATAATGTATAAGGTTTTACCACAGCTTCTTTATACTTTGAGCGCTTAAATGCAAGTTCGAGCCTCTTAAATATTAACTTGGGATATATGCAGGCTTAAAAAAAAATAGCCACTTGGAAATTAGGCTTCTCCTACTTTTTTTTTCACAAAAATAGTAGAGTATTTTGATGCTTCTTTGAGTGTGCTGATTTACAGGTATCCAAAATTGGACTCACTCCTAATAAGTCCCTAGGCCTTTACCTAAAAGTCTTAGGTAACCTAACATTGGTTTCGTTGCCCACGAACCAAGGTCAAAAAGCAGCAGGGATTTTACACCCTGGTAACTCAGCCAATGTCCTGCCATTATAGAATTTTTCTGGCCCGGTTAGTGGCAGTAGTCCAATCCTTCGTATAATCTCTTTTAATGTGTATGTTTTTAACAAATGGATCCCCAAGCTTCTGATCTCTGAGGGCTGAACTGAGGCATGTAGAGTCAACTATTGTTCACCATTATAAGATACCGATGTCTTTGTTGGACTGGCTTAGTGATTTCATCCCCCAGCTTGTGAGATCTGTACTAAATCCATGAGGATGTTCACATACCATACATATATACAAGACATACATTCTGTCTTTCAAAGCACCATGAATTTAAAATATAAAATAATATTAGTTGCCTTTCTCTTCACTGAACATAAATATGCAAACCTATAATTAAAAAGACTTCATTACAACAGTGCTGCAAATTCAAATTACAAAAAAAAAAAAAAAATGCAAGCCTGTTTTAAAAATGAAAAAAAAAAACTATAGCTAGTCAGATATCTTTAGCATTTCTAGTATTTTGAAGACCATACATATGGCAAATGAAGTAGTAGGGATAAAATACACTTTGCCAAAAGAGGAACTGAAATTGATACTTCCCAGATCTATTTTTCATGAATTAGAATACAATATTTTTGCTTTTAACTATTAAAAAAAATTTTTTTCTGTTTGCTTTGCCGCTATGCTTTTTTCATCAGAGATTTAAATTTAACCATTGTTTGTTTGTTTTTTCTCCCACACAGATATTTTAGGGCAAAGAGTATGTAGTGCTATAATTAGAAGATGAAATAAGTAGCCTAATCTGATACACTCTCCCTGTGGCTTTTGACGCTGATATGGTATTTTTAGAGATTTACTGGTTTGGAAACCTACCTTCAACAGTTGCAAAACATCTGAAGGAGAGAATGCTATTTAAATGTTTGTACAAACATTTCAGGCCTTGCCACACCTGAGAGAAGAGGGAGAGTTTTTGGAAAAGGGTGTTCTCCTCCGGTAGTTAAAAAGCACTGATATACATAATGACTCACTCATTAGCAAATTGTTAGCAATTTATTTACAGGAATTTCCAGGCAAAGAATCTTGTAGAATTGCCCAAGAGATCCCTGGAGGAAGTAACATATTATTTACATACTTATTTACAAGATGGACTTAGTGATCTCCCACCAAAAAGAGTATTTGTCTCTTCTAGTAATCCTTTCAACCTACCAAAATTACTGCCTAAAGCAACAAAGGAAAGAAGAGTATGAAATATAGGAGGCTTGATTTTTCTACATAAATTTGTATATTAAAATGATTCAAATTCTTAAGATGGTGTAATGTCCTCAACTGGTAATCAGATATTTTTCTATTGTCCATTTCAGTCACAGGAACACCGGTTATTTATCTATTTATACATCACTGTCTGTTCTAGGCATCCTTCTAAGTGCTTTACAAATACTAATTCATTTAATCCTTAGAACAACTCTATAAAGCAAATTCTGTTTTTACTCCCATTTTACAGATAGAGAAACTGAGGCACAATAAGATAAAGTAACTTTCCGAAGCTACCCAGCTATTAGTGGCAGACCCTGATACACTCAGGCCATCTGGCTGCAGTCTGGATTTTGAACCCTCTTGCATGTTGCCTCTCAAGTTCTCTATCTTTTCTTCTTCTGCTTCCTACATCTGAGAACATTTATGAACATTCATTTATGAACAAGTAAGAATTTCTTCGTCAGAATATAAAAGAAAAAAGGGGAGAACACAATATTGAAAGTCTCTGATAGAGCCAGGTGTACATGCAAGGACTCTCTACATCATTGAATGCTAAGAATAAATTCCCACTTGGGATATTTTCAACTATAGCCTAATGCCAATGTTGACTGGAGGTAATAAATATGGGCTATAACTTCATACCTAGAAAACCTGCAGAAATTAGCATGCCTGTGGAGATAAGTATGGTTTAGAGGAGGGTGCTTTTGTCAAATATGAAACAAAGGGCTTAAGTTATATCACGAAAATGTGAAAAAGTTGCAAACTTTTGCCAGGATGCATATTACCCTAAACTTGAGACCAGAGATAAGAATAAAATAGATTAAATGCACTAACTATAAAATTAAGATAACAATAGCAACCTATATCTCAGAGATAATGTCCATAGTAACTGATAAAATGATTATAAGACAGGGAAAGAAGTTCTCTAGTAAATTAGAAAACAGATGTCTCCTGATAACAATAAAATCTGCAAACAAAATTAATGCCTTCTTATTTTAATGAGGAGCCAAATCAAAATTTAAAAAAATACACAACTGCTATTTTATTGGCTGTTTTTTTCTATATGTATTTCAGATGATATGAAGAACAGTCATAAATGGATTAAGTTACACTGATATAGCTATATGTTCATGAACTGAGAAAAATATTGTTTGTGATTATAGCAAATGAAACTTTGAGCCTCCGTGCAAAAGAAGAAATTCTTGATAAAAAACTACCATAGTCTAAATAGGTTCCAGAGATCTGAAAAAGTCTGTGGATCTCCAGAAATATTTATTGCAAGGAGAGACATAGAAATGAGAGTCTGCAGTCCACTTAGTCGTCTTCTACTACTTACTACAGTAAGTGTAAAACCCTCTATCCTTGTCAGATAGAACCCATAATTTACTACTTTAGTGATCCATTAAACCTCAGAGAGTCACACACAGTATTTAGATGCTTGTGTTAGAGATGCAAATTGATTTAACAACATGATAATAGGAAAATTGTTCTCTACAACCGATTCTGATGGAAGCTCTTCCTTGAGGAACAGGCCTTTCTGATTTTTTAGGTAAAAGCTAAAGCCAGTTAGGCCAAGAGCATTGCTTCTAACAGTTATTAATCTTTCATGGATGAGTATTATTTCTAAATTCCAAAATTTACAATCTTTGATTTTGTATAAAAAAAAAAGGTAATTAAATTTGCAAGTTTCATAGAAATAGTTATGTGAACTGAAGTTGATAGTAGCAAAAGACAGTGTAGATTCTTTTTTGAGAATGACATCTTTTACCTTGTTCTTACCTTTTATTCTTGATGCAAACAAAAGTAAGAATTTTCTATGGTGCATTTCAGATTTTTCCCAAACTTTTCCGCTTTAAGTGCTCTTTAACAAAATATTTTATTTTATTTTGTTTTGTTTTAATTAAATTTATTGGGGTAACATTAGTTAATAAAATTATATAGGTTTCGATAAAGAAGTTATGGTTCATATATACAAAGGAATATTACTCAGCCATTAAAAATATGAAATTCTACCATTTGCAACAACATAGATGGACCTAGGTTATTATGCTGAGTGAAATAAGTCAGAAAGAGAAAGATAAATACCATATGATTTCACATATGTGGGATCTAAGGAACAAAAGAATAAACTAATCAAAAACAGACTCAAAAATAAAGGACAATTTGGTGACAGCCAGAGGGGAGAGGGTTGGGAGGCTGGGAGAAAACGGTGAAAGATTAAAGAAGTGCAGATTAGTAGCTGATAGATGGTCATGGGGATGGGGAGCATGGCATAAGGAATGCAGTTAGCATTAATATATTGGAGAGCCAGAGGAGAGAAGAAGCAATTAGGGGGATTGTTTTTTAAACTATGTAAATGTCTAATCAATATACTGTATACTTGAAACCAATAATAAAATAAAAATTTTTAAATATTATACAAGTTTCAAGTATTCAATTTAGTAACATATCACATGTATATTGCATTGTGTAACAAAAGATTTTAAGATCAGAAAGTTAGGTAGCAGTCTTCGACAGATTTAATTATTCAATTCAAGTATTTATTATGATATGATACACAAATGCTTTGAGGGATGCAAAGAAGATAGAATGCTTTGTGAGATTTAAAATTTAATAAGATAAAATCAAATCAAAAGCTATATGATAATACAATATGTGTATATTAAAATACCACCAGACCAGAGACTAAGAGATTCCAACTATAGGTGCTTTGCCTGTGCATTAAAGTTTGAGAATCATTTTTCTAAGGAACTGAGACATTATGGTACTTTCAGACTATATCAAATCATCAATATGGTGTTCCAAATGTTAAAACACCTTCCCAAAATATGTAAGGATTTATTGCCATTAATAAGACGTACTTTCTCAATGGTAGAATTAATAGGTATGATGGGAACACAAGCCAGAGTAGAATTTAATATTATCCACAGATAATCTTCATGCCAATGGTATTTCATGCAGTGTCAGATGAACAGTTCAACAAAGAATTTTATGAAGAAAGATGACTGCATGAATGTGACATCAGAGAAGGCATTATGATACCTTCTATGTACCATAAAGACTGAATTGGCAGAAAAGAAGAGAGGATATCCCAAGTGGGAAAGAGTGTGGGCAAAGCCTCGAATATGGGACTGCCCAAGGGAAGTAGGTGGAATTATGCCACAGGGAGAGGAGATGGGGACAGGAAGGAATTGCGAATTGGAATTCTAGATCCAAGGAGCAGCATGACATTTATAATACATACACGCATATGTATGTATAATGTCTACATTTATTTATATCTTTAGTGAAGAAACCAGACAAAATCACTGATTTGCCAATATATCAGAAATAAGTAAGGTGCTTGTTAAAACAGATTTCTAGGCCCTGCCTCTTATGTAATCATTGCTGAAAGCGGGCCTGGGAGCTCTAGTTTTATGAATTTTTTCCTGACTCTGCTACTTTGGCACATTTGGAAATTTTTGGAGCTTAATGAACTCTTTCAGCTTTAATGTTCTAAGATTCTATGTTTTGGGAAACATAAATAGAATTTTGAAACAGAATTAGATGAAATTTTGATGAGATTATAAAAGGAGATCAAGGCAAATTTATTTTTAAAAAAGCTAAAGAGGATATATATATATATATATATATATATATATATATATATATATATATATATATATATATATATCCTGGATACTCTAGAAAGCCAGTTTGTTAAAAATTCTATCATTCTTAACATTTTTACAAAAAAATACAAAGACAGACTGACCACTTTTTAAAATATGGAAAGAAAGAGCATGCCATAAAATTATGTTGTTTATTTTAGATATTGCTGGAATGAATGAATTAATATTTTTCAAACCTTTGGATTTACATATATCAATCAATGATATTTTGTTACACGCCATCTGAAGTTTTTTTTTTAAATTACATTTTAGTACATTAGGTTATAAGTTCTTTGAAGATACACAGCATGTATCGTCTATATAATATTGTATATGTATATTTCCTAAGAGTTTTTAAGAGAAAATGTGTATAACAACTATATTGAGAGCTTCATAAGCATATTTTCCAAAGCTAGACATGATTTTGTCAGTGAAAATGTGATTTAATGAGTGTTGCCTTCAAATGGCATTCTCTACTGGATGCCATGGAGATATGCAAATGAAGTTAAAGACATTGTCCTCATTCTCAGGGAATTTACAATATAATAGGGGAACAAAGTGCAGATGAAAAGATATAACAACACATGCAAAGATGACATGAAAACAGGTACAAATTAATCTAACACAAAACATCAGCGCTAAGAGAAATGGAATAATGGAATGATCAGTGTGGAGTATAACTATTCAAGTGGACTCGATGAAGAAAACTTATTTTAAATGGATGTTTGAAAGAGGCACCAATATGGATCAAGAGACAAATAGCGGGAAGGATATTCTATTCAGAGAGCATGGCAAACCTCTGGAGAACAAGAGTTAGAAGAAAGAGCAAGTAATTTAATATGATTAGTAAAAGATACAAAACTTGTGCACAAATAACAAAAATGTGATGTATAACTCCTTTTGATTCTGTTTGAGTCATCAAATCATCTATATTCCATTTTATATAGGATAAGGATACCTGTTACCAAGGACTCTATAAAACCTTATTTTCAATGGTCATTGAAAACAATGGATATTGATAGAAACAAGAGAGAGTTTGACCTAAGATGAATACTTTAAAAAATTTAGAGTCTACCTACTATATCTTAAATAGACATAACTGCTTTGCTCTTGCTTTTACAGCATTGCAACGATCAGTTCTGAAAGCATAGACATCAGTTTCAAGTTAAAAAGATTATTTCAAGAACACTTTTGGAAATCCAATACAAAGTATGAATATATCTATGTTTATAATTATTCTTTTATTTTTTTATGGAAATCCACATTCATACTTTAAAAATAAAATAGCACTGGAGACAGTTGAAGATTTAGTAATCTCATAGACACATATCCCACCCTACCCCCCTTTCCAATTTATTTATATTACAATTGTTTGGTTCAATCAGTAGTCAGAGTTTACAATATTGTGACTACAAAAATATCATTTGTTGCCAAATATGCTGCAATTACATTGGTGTTTCATATGATTCTTTTCTTTAGTTAAAATGTTACTTCTTTTTTTGGATTGCCCTGTTATGTGCTTATTTCTAATTTCGCAAAGATTCAAACAGACCTAGCAAAAATTTTCAGCAAATTTTCTAGTGCTTCAGAGAATCAGTCCTGGAGATGTCAGTCAGTTCAGCTCCTCCGTTCTGCTCCTGTGTAGATGGGCTGCGAGATCTGGTACACAGCCATAATCCTGATAACTCCTTTTACTGTGTCTTCCCTTCTTTTCAGGACTCTGCCGCTTCCTTTTTCTTGATTTACTTCCTCACATTAGTGGAACCTATTTTCCGATCAATTCCTGGAAAGGGAAAAGGAGATAAATGGGTGGTCACTTTTTGAGATACTGAAAATTTGAAAATATCTTTCTCTATATACTTAGTTGAGTGGGAATTATTTTTTCTTTAATTGTGAGGATATAGCTCTATTTTGTTTATATTTCAGTTTTGCTTTAGAGATGTCTAATGCCATTCTTATTCCTGATTTTTTATTTATGACCTATTTTACCTTCAGGAAGACTTTAGGATTTTTTTTTCTTTATTCCTGTTCTAAAAGTTTATAATGATATGCCATGGTATGGGTTTTCATTATGTTAGGCACTTTCATAGGACAAAATTTAAATTTCAGTCCTTCAAGATATTTCATCTAGGATCATTCAGAGTTTCCTATACCCATTACTTCAGAAATTCTAGGAATAAAGGAGATGACTAAGGTCCCACAGGTCAATATAAAGACTTTCGCTCAATACTATGCTTTCAGCCATACACCTCATCTTTGTACCCTTAAATGCCAGGTGTCCCCTAGTCTTGAATAAAACCCTCATCTGCTGAGATATGAAAAATAGTCTATAGTTATCCTCCATAATACCTGGTACCTTCAATTGATAAATCTCTTATATGTTCTGCATGGTGATTAGTTCTCATTGGTAAGCCCTCAACTATAAGTACTTAGACGGTAACTCAACTGTCAATTCAGTTACCATTTCTCCATCAAAGTTTTCTTGAGGAAAAAAAAGTTTTCTTGAATAAAATCATCTGAGGATCTTGCAACATTGGGCTCATATTCTGATTGTAAATTCTAAATAGAGCTGAATACCAGCTGTCCTCTTTAAATGTGATATATAAACGCTAGTTTGCCACACTCTCATTTCATTCCTAACTTTGAGCCAGAGTGACACTTGCCATTTTCATCACACACTGTGCTTTTTATCATCACCTATGTCCTGTTTCTTGTACCTACTCCACTTATTTATGATACCTGTCTGGCCCTGCAGCTCATGAACTCAGCTTTAGACTCTCTCCTTTGTATGGTATTTGTAATCTCAACTCAAGTTTACTTCAGAATATTTACTAGTATACAATTTCTAGAATATTTACTAGAATGTATGCAGTTCTCATTAGCAGTATGTCCTGTTGAATAAAGCCCATCTGATTTCTTCTTTACTCATCTACTCTCCTGTATTCTTGTTCTTAGTTGCTGTAACTAATACATAAGATGTCCTGTGATTTTGAATGGTCCCCCCAACAACTCTGCAGAATTATAAAGCTAAACAATACAAAGTAATTATTGGAGAATCTGGGTTGTAGGAAAAAGGGTTGTAAGTTCTCCCCAATTAAACACAGCCTCTTATTTTCTTTTCTTGGCTGTGCTCTGAAAGTCAAGAATGACCCAAGAAATCCCAATAATAGTTGTTGAAATTTAACTCTTTGACATATTATTCTGATGAAAAGTAAAAATTTCCTCTTAAGAGGTTATGACTTCAGACTGCAGAAGACTAGGAAGACATGAAAACTAAAGGCAATATGGGATCCTGGAATAGATACTGAAGCAGAGAAGGAATATTGGTGAAGAAAAAAAAAGGAAATTTGGATAAGGCTTTTAGATTAGTTAACACTATTGTACTGATGTTACTTTCCTTGTTTGGATCATTGTACTGTGACTATGGAAGATGTTAACATTAGCGGGAGCTGGGCAAAGTTTTTATAATAACTCTCTGTGCTATTTTTACAACTTTATCTAAATTTATTTCAAAATAAAGTTTTAAAAATTTAAAACAGATTATGATTGTTCTTTGATGTATCTATTTTAAAATATATCTACAGTCTAGAGAAGAGCATGTCAAAAACTAATCCTTAAATGCTCTGCAATAGTTAGGAAAAGACATCTTTACATTTGCATAGAAATCCTCTATGACTGCATATACCATTCCCACAGCACTTACACACTTTGTTAATGTTTGTCAGATTGCCTGTGACTGGCTGACTTCCTGGATTTCCAGCAGTCCTAGAGCCTACCCACATGTTCAGTGGTTATATTACTCCATGTTAGTCTCCTATTATTGACTGCGTGCCTGAACCAGGTCCAAAGATGGCCAATAGCAGTGTGCATTGTGTGTTCTACTGTAACTCTTAGAGTGGGTCAGTTCTCCAAGCACCTCTGTCACCCTATATGAAGATCTAGTTAAGATCTATAGCTAGTTTTATATACATGACACTCTGACTGCTATTTTCTCCCTTGGATTTTCTACACTATTGTTGGTCAAAACTCTTTGTTACCAATATTGGTATTTGTTACTACTATGTCTTCATTCACTCAACAAATTTTTATTGAGCACCTTTTATGTGTAATGCACTGGGATAAGCAGACAATACAGAAAGAATACGTGATAGACATTGATTTTATCTTTATGGTGCACACACACATACTTTGGTGCGTTTGGTGAATAAAAAATTGCCTGTTTTCTTCCTTCCTTCTTTCCTTCCTTCCCTCCTTTTTATCTTTCACTTCAAATCTTGAATGATAGCTTCTCTCTGGCTCCTAAAAATATTTTTTAAAATTTATTTTGGATCACCAAGATATTTTATGAAAGAATCCTGACTGTATATGATTTGCTCAGCTCTGCTGTATTAGCATCTATAAATTTGTTTTTAAAAAATATAACATGGTCAGCAAGTGTCATTGTATACATTTGGCCATCTAAAACTAAAGTTTGTATATTTGTGAGTATGGATATACACAGGCAAAGACTTGAAAGCCTTGGGTCTCGCTCTTTCAACAGCCTGCTTCCATGGCAACAAGACCTATTAGAAGCAACCTTGTCACCACAACTTTAGGTCCAAATAATTTCACAGAAAAGATAAAAAGGTATGTGGCAACTCTATCTTACTCCATTTTTTACATAAAGTAATTTCTCAGAAATTTGATCAGCATTTGAGACAACAAGTGATTAAAAATTAAAAGGCCCTGAGAGAGGAAAAAAGTCTATTCATAATAAGGGTTCTGAAAGCTTACTGAAAGGTAGAAGAAAACGTGATGGGACTGCAGTCTTTAACATTTATTGCACAGTGAACAATTGATCCAAAGTTTAAAATGTGAAGATTTAGATCATCATTGGGAAATGAAAATGTTCATCCATAAGCATTTCTACTTTGAGGCTCATAAAGATAGGAAGAAAAGAAGTTTATCCATTAAAATTGAAGCAATCCCATGTTTATAACGTCATTTATTACTTGGGCCAGAAAATCAAGTATGCATGCAAATACTTCATTTTGTTCTTTGAACTTTGAATGTTAGGACACTTTCTCCAAAATCGTTGTCCAAATTTACTGATGGCAAACAAAGGCGGAGAGTCCTGGTAGACACAGAATTGTCAGCCAACGTTTTTATTCTTGGTTCACTGCTTTCCACATCTCTGTGCTCTAAAACACCCTACGTTAATTTTGTTGAATTCAATTGATCACGGAGTCTTCTTGTAAAGCTAAGGCCATGTAATTTATTCTAGTGTATATTAAGGTTTAAGGTTATAGACAGCACCAAAAGTGCTCCATCAATCATAGGAAAGACTGAGCCAAGCAGCAAAACTAAAAACCGCAGCTTCAAATCTGTTCATTGAAGCCGTCATAATGATTAAATACAATCAAATTCATATTGCCTATTTGAATTTAGTTTTATTAGGGGATTTGACTCAGGTTGTAATTTTTTTTTTTCTTGGTCATTATATCCACTTCAGAGATAAGACAGAATTATTTCCATAGTGAACAATAGACACAGTCTAGTCACTAGATATTCAATTTTTAAAATTTACTTTTAATTTAAATAGAATACACACACACACACTAACACACAATCAATATCTAATATTGTCGGATGTCCACAGCAATATACATAGACATATGCAAACTTGCAAATTGTTTTTCTTATTTTGAAATATTGCATTCATTTTATAGAGGCTTTAAGATTCTGCATTGTTATTTTGTAAATTTTAAAATACTACAAATTTTAAAGAGTTTAGATAAATCTATAATAAATATTTATTTAACATCTATTGTGTACTGGGTATGAAGACCTGGGGGAAATTAAAAGACAAAAGAGAAAGCTAATCTTATCTCTTACTGCCTATTTGGGGACTTGCCTTTATAACAGAAAAATAAGGAGATGAATAAGAGATGATGAATAGTGAAGTGCTAAGCATAGAGTGAATTGGTAGATAGACTTAGGATTTGAAATTAGAGTATTAGGACTTAAACTCTTTAAATCAAAGTTATGGTGCTTTTAGATTCTGCCCAAGTAAAGAGCCTCTGGTAGCAAAATCTCTGTTTGTACCTTTGTAAATATTTTTTTTTAATAAATAACTTCCTCTACTGGAATGTAAGCTCAAGGGGCACAGACTGTCTCTGCATCTAACTTAGCATAATAAATGACAGATAGCAAACATTCTATAAGTAATTGTAAACTGGCTGAGGACAGCAAACTAAGTACAAGATCTACCTTTTTGTTGTTTCTTTTAATTTTTAAATTTAGAATTTTAAAAACTTTTATTTCGAAATAATATTAGATTTAGAAAAGTTGCAAAAATAGTTAAAAGAATTCCTATATACATTTTACCCATACTCCATAAATGTTATTATATATAACCAAAGCACTACCACTAAAATTGAAAAATTAACATTAGAAATTAACCTTACCACTAGGTGATACTATTATCTAATATAAAGGCCTTATTCCAATTTTACCAATTTACCCACTAATGTCTTTTTTCTGCTTCAGGGTCTAATCCACCATCACATGATGCATTTAGTTGTCATGTCACTTTACTCTCCTGTAATCTGGAAAGTTGCTCACTCAGTTCTTTCTTAAAATATTGCTTAATTGAAAGTTATTTTATGTTTCCTCATGATAAAATTCAGATTATTTGTTGTTGGTAAAAATACCACAGTAGAAATGTTGTGTTCTTCTCAGTGCATCGCACAGGGAAGCACGTGATATTGATTTGTCCCATCATGGGTTATGCTGTCTTTGATCAGGTGCTGAAGGGAGAGAACAGCTACTTTTAGATATTCATGGACATTTTGGACAGGACCCGAATACAAAGGACCTTTTGGCATATAGCATATATCTCAGTGGACACTTTGAACAAGACCAAATGTCCTGCAAGGATACAAGCACAGGGAAATAATTCTGCCAACAACCTAAGGAAGCTTGGTTGGAGTGGATCTTCACCTAGATGAGCCCCTGATAAGATCTCAGCTCTGGTTAACAGCTGGGTTCCAGTTTGGTAAGATCCTGGAAGAGAGGCTTCAACTATGCTGTACCCAGACTCCTAACTCATGGCAACTATGAAATAATAGATATGTGTTATTTTAAATACATATAGATATGTGTTGTTTTGTCATAATTTACTATGCAGTATAGCAAACTGACTCCTGGAAGCGCAAAGCTGCTGTAACAAATACCTAAATAGCAGAGTGGCTTTGGAACTTGACAGTGGGTGAAAGCTGGAGGAATTTTGAGGAACATGATAGAGAAAGCCTAAATTACAGTGAACAAACTAGTAATAGAAATATGGACTTCAAGGACGCTGCTGCAGAGTGTCAGATGAAGTGGTGAACCATGTTCTTGGAAACTGGAGAAAGGGAGAGTGTGTTAGGTAGTGGTTGCATGTTTTGTAATATCATCCCTGCTGTTATCACACAGAAGGACTTGTGAGTGATAAATTTGGTTATATTTATTTTTTAACAGTTTAATTACGGTGAGCCTAGGCATGGTTTTCTCTGTAGTAAGATTCATAACTCTATAAATTAAGGTCTTTTGAGCCATTATTTGCCATATATTTTTCCACTTCAATTAACTACATGTTAAACTTTTTGCCATTTCTCCAAAGATATTTAGGCTCCATTCTTTTTTTAGAAAAAAATCTGTATTCATTTTGTTATCTGATTGAATTTCTGTTGATTATTTTCAAGTTCACTGATGATTTATCATCTTTAATCTTCTGTTAAACTTCCAGT
>NW_011888806.1:3992805-4019227 GCF_000151845.1 Pteropus vampyrus | reverse complement strand
TTTACAAATGAGTAAACTGAGGCCCAGGGAAGTTAAGTAATTTCTATATGTTACACAGGTAGTATATGGTGGAATATAAGAGCTCATGCATATGCCCATTTTGTTATACTGCCTCCTAAAAACACAGCTTTTTCTCTGGCACTAGTTTGGATCATTATTGACAACAAAAATAAAAATAAAAATAAGGCTGCATTTGTTAATTTTGCCTAATTTTTAATGTGTTGTGGGAAGTAACTAGTAAGTAAATAAAAGTAAGCATTATAAATATAGAACTTTATTGAATAAAATATGGCTTAATTTCAGAATCAAAATTTATTTGTCCAGTATGTATGATTGACAATCAGAAATTCTTTAAGCATTAAAGCAAGCTCCAGAATTCTCAAACTTGTGCATTCTCTTTTTTAATCTGCAAGGCAAGAAATACTAAAAATTAGATTATTCTCAAATAGTTACATTATATTTTATGTTATAACCTTTACTTTATCATTGAGCAAATCTCTCCCTCTCTCTTGCTCTCTCTCTGTCTCAACTGTTTTCTCTTATCATAAACATGACATGCTGTAAGACATGAACAAATGTGTATGTACTTAAGCAAAATAGTTATTTCCTTAACTTGACTCACCAAGGCACCCTGGAGATTAATACTGTTACTGATTTCACAGGTCTCCTGTGCATGTGAATATCCATGAGATTCTATTCAACTGGGGTAACTAAGAAGAAAGAACAATGTTCCTCTATACAAGGTGGGTTTGCATTGTCCCACACATAGCCCGCTGATGGCCGTGGGATGGCAAAGTCATCTTCATTAGACGGAATTTAATAGTGAATCAAAGTTCTTGTGGAGAATAGACTGATCTAAACTTTAGCCTCCCTTGGGTCCTGCTGAAAGATTAGAGGGAAAGAGTAGGGCCTTAGTAAGTTGAATGTATCAGATTGTTTTTCACTAATAGTTCTCTTGTAAAACTCTGAAAACTACCCAGTTTAACCCTTAAAAAAAAGGAGAAAAAAAAAAGAATGCACAGAGGGAGAGAAAAAACTCAGTATACCATGGACATCGATTTCATTGATTTTTGAAATGGCTGCTATCCCTGTAGCAAGCTCCACAGTGTGGAGTATGCACACATGAACAAAATAGGTCCATGAAATTAAAACCATTTTCTTGCTACATATAATAGTACACATCAAATCTCACAGTGCTACAGTGCTATAGCTTTATCAAAGACTTTATAAAATGTAATTGCCTTTCCATTTTGCTCTATGATTGGAGATTCTAAGATTCAATCTAAGGGTGCAGTTCTTTGACAAAATCTTTACAAAAATATTCTGAATCCAGGAAGAGTTAACAGTGAAAGAAAGAGGAGGAGCACCACAGGTAAAATGTATCAACCAGCACCTGTACAGCAGGATCAGACATAGTTAACAAGAAAAAAGGAAGGAGAAACAAATGTGTTAGGTGATCTTTAGTCTAAAGAAATCTCTTTTGGGCAACTGGGCATTTTGCTCCTTGCCTTTTATTTCCAACTTCCTTTCAAAGAATTTGTTAAGTGAAAGGAGAGATGATGGCAGCTCGGTATATCAAAGTTCAGTTATCAGTTGGCTTATTCTAGTATCTTTAGTCTTTTGTGGATGCCTTATGATGTGTTATGTGGTAACACTGGGAAGTTAGTCTTATACAAGCGATTGCCACATAAATGTTAAGGAGTCTAAAAAGAAATCACAAAATAGAAATTGTTGCTCTTTCAGGTATAAAGTGGCACTGATAAGAATTAATTTATCGAAAAAGATTTGGTTGGGTAGGTTTCTTTTACCCTTTTGGGGAGTGCAGAGGGGAATGACTTATTTTTCATTGGGGTGAGAAGGAAGGTCCAAGAGAAAGAAAAAGGTGTAATGAAGACTGTTCATCACTAATTCTTTTAGGATTGACCGCAAACATGTTGTCCCAATCAATGACAAAAGTAAATAAAAAGCTTACTATCACTACAAAGAAATGTGCTTCCTTTTAGGTGATTTTTACTTTTAAAAATTCACAGGAACTGTTAAAAATTAAATCTCGCTTTAAAATCAAAGTATACCTTTTGGGGGACAAATGTCATAGTTTTACTAAATCTGGAACACGAAGACTTCAGAAAATATTGAAAAATAGTGTACTAGTCAGCAGGAGACATCCTCATTGGGATTGTAAAGAGAATTGAATGAAAGTGTTATTTCAGAGTCATGGGCAGAATTAAAGGAACCAGTAAGAGATGGTGAGTCAGCCAGGGACTAGCAATAACAATGACCCATTACCACCTGTAAATCTCCTGGGCAAGTGGAAGAAACAGTGTTTCCAGACCAAGTAAGAGCTCAGCCACCTGACAGAGATATAAAAGCAGAGCCAAAACTAGGGACAACAGGGAAAAAATACTTTGAACTTTTTCTCCTCCTGTCTACTTACTTCCTGCTTTGTCTTCAGTGGCCAACCTCATCAGAGCTAGAGGATTCTGCTGTCTTTGAGGATCAGAACTTCCCCTTTTACTGGCCCAGACCACACATCAGAGCAAAGACAGGAAGCAAATTGATAGTGGAGTTTACAAACGCATGACCAACCAAGATACGGAAAGAGAAATCACTGTCTAAAAGAAGAATGAGGAAGCCAAGAAAGCCTGAATCACAGTCCTTGATGCATGAGGAGTTAATTTCTTGTGACTAAGACTTTATTCCTGTTACCTCTGAAACGATGTCTTAATTGTGAAGAATTACAAGTTTAATGTAATTTACCTTTAAGAAAATTGTTTTAGAAAGAAAATGTAAAAAATAAAATAAAATAGATGTGTAAGAAGATCTTTCTTGTGACTTTATCATAACAATAACGGATGTAATCTGTTTTATTCTATTTAACCGCAATATTTTTTTATTTTTATTTTAGTATATCTGTATGAGGTAGCGTCTTTACCTTGCTATATCTGTCTGAGGTAGTATGACCTATTTTCTTCAAAATCACTTTCATATATATACCTTATAATGTTTTAACACGAAGCAGCATTGTATATTGATTTTAGTCTGAAATTTAGTTTTAACAGGGAAGAGCACTGCAACAAAATTAATGTTTATGTGAAATGCTTTCTCAGAGAAAGGAAAATACATCATGTATTTAACATTTAAAAGCTGAAAAAGGACTTAATGATCAAGTCTAAAACTTTTATTTTACAAGTGAGGACAAAAATCTAGAGGTCGTTGTGGTTTCCTCCATAGTAACACAAGGCTGTTTTTATCAAAGTTAACATGAGAACCCAGAATTCCTGACTTCCCAATCTGTTTTCCCACCTTCCCATGGTATAGTTCCTATTTATATTCCTGTTATATGGTAGAACCTATTTTATTTCAAGGAAACAATACATTCCTTTCTAACACTGCCTGTACAAAAGTGCATTGAAAAGATGTACCTATCACCTTAATATTTTTCAACCAAGATTTGAAGATTATACAGAATAGAAAGCAGCGTCTTTGTGGACTTGCCAGAATCTCTGGGAGCTGCCTGTATTCATTGTCTCTATGTGGACCGTGGGTCTGTCATAAGCCCCATGGCCAAATGTATATTCAGAGTCAGGCTCCTTTGGCCTTAAGTTTTCTCCAATGAACCCAGTTTATTATTTTTGCGGGAACTATACATGAAAGAATTTTACCTTGCCGTATTTTAACTCACAAAAGAAATTGTCAGGGCTCACAGGGAGTTTCCTGGATATAAATCGGTTAATTCGATCTTTGGTTCTATCTTATCCTTTCATTATTACACTCATCCTCTTATTTAATCTGATCATTTGCTATTTCTATTTCCTCTTGAATGTCTGCAATTTTTATCTGTGCTGTCCTGCTTTATTATACTTCCCTGAAGTAAGTAATGACGTAAAAACAGAGGGCCCAACCTTTCCTGCAGGTGTGTGCTTGCTCTGTGCTTACAGATAGGTCACTGAAAGTCCATGCAAATTAGGGCACCTTGCCGAGCTGCAGAATTTTATCTGGAGTAGCAGGTGTGTTGTAGAAGAGAACTGTAAACGACTCAGTTTGAATGATGGCTGTTGATGTTCCTCTATGCTTTATTCTTGTAGTTCATCTAATGGGTCATGTTATTGACATCTGAACTCTACAGAAATGGTCATGGAAACCACTTGTGTCTAATGTTCCACTAGATGGGGCATTGATTTTCATAGGACAAGAAAATCACCAAGTGTTCTGTCTCCAGTCCTCTCAAAATAAAAATTGCAAATTTTATGAATAAAGTAATTATTCAAGAAACGCAAAAATATGTTATTTAACCTCTGGCAATAAAAGCTTAGGAAAGTGTGTCTTCTACTATAGGAGATTATATAATTAAAACAAATTAATATGTATTAAAACTGGTGGTATTCAGCATGTTTATTTTTAGGAAAAAAAAATCTCTGCTGTCAGAATATTATATTTTTTAAAAATACCCATTGTAAAGATGAGTATCATTTTATGATATTCTTTCTAGAATATCATAACTTCTTTCTTTTTATAAGGTAAGATGGAAAATCTATGTTTCCCAAATGTTTATCTGTGGACTAGGGACAATCTATGGCAAAGATTTAACCAGTTTATTTTGAAAAGAGAAAATAATATTAAAGATAAAGTGTGTGTGTGTGTGTGTGTGTGTGTGTACGTGTGTGTGTGTGTGTGAAAGAGAGAGAGAAAGAGAGAGAGGCAGAGAGAGAGATAGAGAGAAACAGAGAGAGAGTGGTATTTGTAAAATGCCAGCCTTCTTTTCCTGAGGGAAGACCTACTTTCCTCTGGGATTTTGCCATTCTTATTCATGGAGAGTTAAATGATTTGGGTAATAAATGGTAGCTGATTTTTTTTTTTTGAATGTCCTTACTTAACAGAAAGTACTTGGCAAATCCATGTCAGTACTCTTTCCCACTATTTTTTTAAAATTTAAAATTGCTTACTGATCTGTGAAATGTACACATCTAGGAAGGTTCTTATAAGTTCTATGATGCCAAAGCTGGTTGTACAGAGGAGCCAAACACTCAAACTTAGCTGAACTATTCTGATTCTGATTTATCACACTGGTGTTGCCTATTCCCAATGCTGTAGACTAGATGCTGCGGGTCCCTGCCAATCTGAGGATGAATTAGAAATGTTTAATCCTATTAAAACATACTCATACCGTGTTAGATTTTCTTCATTGTTCTCTCTTTGTTCTCATTACTTTTGTTAAATTTCTCCTTACTCCTCCACATGCCCTCTCAGCTGTCTTTTCTACCAAATATTGACGTTGGAATTTTCCAAATGATTCCAAATCAGTACACATTGCTTATATTTATATTATCCAACAGAACAATCCTTAAAAACAATCATATCCTAACCTCTTGCGATAACCTCTAACCTCTTCTGCCAGTGACTGGAGAAATAAAGTCACTGACAGAAGTTATCGACTCAGGGAAGCAGATGGTGTGAGATACAAAAGTGGCTTTACTAATTACTAAGGAAAAAAAAGCACTGGGGCTCCTACACAAAAATTATCTCCAATTTCTCTATTTTGCTGAGAAAAAAAAGATACCCTTGAGCCTTTTATAAATATTCACTTAAATTTACTTATATAAAATTGACACCTGAAGATATAAGTAGCTCTAAGTATGATTTTCCTTGGCTCTACCCATCAGTAAGGGACCATGAGTGTCTGTCTCCTGGAGCCTGAATAGAGGAGTGAAAGCTTTGGATTGGCTTAATTCTTTGGGCTGAAAGTTCTTACAAATAAATTCTATACCCTTCTCTTAGTTCTTGGAGAGCCTACATAGGGCCAGGATTAGATGAGGCAAGTGAGGATGCTCTCATTCTAAGGCCCCTGCAAGTGCAGGGTTGGCACTGGGAGGCCTGGCCCCTTAACCTTTGCCCTCCAGGTTTGCCCCATCCTAGTCTTGGTCCTGAGCCTACACAGTAATGTATTTGAGATTTGATAGCAAAACCCCAAACAACAGCATGGAGTGGGAGTGGGGTGAGATTTATCTCTGCTATACCTAAAGGAAGGGGACAGATGAATTTAGGTGTGCCCGGTGAAGAACGGGAAGACCATCCCTTCTTGTCAATGACAGGGAACATAAAAAGAAGCCACACACTTTTTATAGCTTTTATGCATGTTTCATGATATTTATTCTTATAATATTTTTTCTTTGTAGTCTTAATTGTTAATATGTAAACAAATGGCCTTTTTAAAAATGATTCAAACAGCACCATTTTTGGAAAAAGTGTCTTCCTCAACCCTTCTCTGTCTACCACTGAGAACTGTTAAAGCCATAATCAGCAAACCCCCTTTAGCCTTAAAAATCTGTGCACTTTCTGCAGTTCTTTGCTTGAACTAGTACTTCCTTATGAACTCTATTCTTGTGTTAGTCTGTCTCCTGAAAAGCAGACCTAAAATGAGATTAAAGGTACAAGATTTTCTTTGGGACAATGCCTGTGGGAGAGAAATAAAGAAGGAGCAAGAAAAGGCTGGGAGCGTCCTGAGACTGTAATGCCAGTCTGACACGGAGTGATGAAGAGAGAAAAGGTTTGTTGTACAGTCTCAGGATGGGTCAGCGAGGTCAATCCGGAGTCCTCGAGTCAAAATCAGCCATCAAAGTACGAGCTTCACGTCTCCCTGGAGCAGCTTTGTCTTAGTGTTCCTGCCATACTTGGTTTGTACTGAGGGTACCTTATGGGAATCGTGGTCTTGGTGCCAGAACCAGATGGTGTGAGATACCAGCCAAGGCCCTTGGTTAATTCATGTCCCCTACAGGGCACATTCTCATGAACACCACAACCCTAGTTGTGGCTTTTTAATCTTTCGCACCTTTCATACCTCAGAATTACAGCTGGCATCCCTTACTCCCCTAATCAAACATGTGGACCATTCCTCCTGTACTTTCTTTTTAAGAACAAAATAACACCATAAACTTATCAAAGCAAACAAAGCCCAGCAGCTTTCAGGCTCATGCCATTTCACTAGTCCATGCACTCCTCCTCATTTACTGAACCGTGATATCTGGTTATGGTCTTCTTCCCTCTAATTCTTTCCAATATTCAGGTAAATTCAATTCCCGGGCATCTCAGTTCCTCATCCCCATGATCCATGACCTTCTCCTTCACCCCCTCTTCCACACACCCTTCAAAGATCTGCTTAAACAGCGAATTCTCATGGAAGTCTTCTCAGAACCCCAGCTAGATTGGATCCTTCTATCCTACACTTCATAGCATCTGTGCTGCTCATTCGGAGCTCACCAGCAGTTTTGAAAGTACATTGAGCTCTCAGCACAAGTGGATTCCTATCTGTGGAGTTGATCTTTGAACAACAGGGTTTGAACTGAGCAGGATCAATTTGACTGTGGTTGATCCGCTTATAAGCGGACCGGCGCAGTTCAAATCCATGTTTTTTCAAGGGTCAGCCATGTATGTTTAATCCATGTTATTTGATTATCTTCTCTCTAGACTCTAAGTTCCTTGAGAGCCAGTTAAGTCTGTTTTGCTCTTCCCTTTATCCTCAACACCTACATGATATCTGGAACATAGTAGATATTTAATAGATATTTTGTATATAATTAAATGATTAGTTGACTTAAATAAATGTATAAATAAGTAGGTTTGAATTGAGTTGACTGGTTTTGTTTTGTATTGCTTGCTGTTTATTTTTTCTGAATTATTATACACTGGGTTCTCTTTTGTGTTTATTTTATTGGGGGGAATTTAATTATAATTAAGTCTAAGAACTTAAATATAGATTTTCTATTACCACCTCAGGAGATATTTAAACATGGATGGATTTTAAAACACTATTTAAACACTACTTTAATTGATTTTCTATATTTAATTTACATTTTCTATTTGAAGTTAGCTTTTTTAACAGTTTAATTTACATATTAAATCCAAATCCTTAACATTGATTGTCATGTTAGGAATTCTGCTTTGAAGTGAAAGTATTCTGAGATTTATTGTTTTTGGGTTTTCTCCCAGGTTTAATGCTAAAATTATTGTTTTATTCTACTACCTCATTTTAATCTATTTTCTGTTTTAATTTAGTCCAGCATTGCTCCATGTTTTTGGTCTCAGGACCACTTTACGCTTTTAAAAAGTACTGATGATCCCAAAGAGCTTTTGTTTAGATGAGTTATAGCTATCTATATTCACAACATTAGACATTAAAACTGAAAACAAATATTTAAAATACTTATTTATTCATTTATTTAAAAACAACAATAAACCCTTTATCAGCTAACATAATTATTTTTAATGAGAATGAGTTATAGTTTCCAAAACAAACAAAAAAATAGTGAGAAGAGAAGCATTACACGTTTGCAAATTTTTTAATAAAAAGTATCTGTTTCAAGAGACTAGCTTGGTGGTTACCAGGGAGAAATGGGAGGTGTTGGTCAAAGAGTACAAACTTCCATTTATAACATAAATAAATTCTGGAGATCTAATGTATAACATAGTGATTATAATTAATAATACTATACTATATACTTGAAAGTTGCTGAAAGAAAAGATCTTAAATGTTCTCAACACAAAAAAGGTAGTTACATGACATGATGCAAGTATGGGCTAACACTATGGTGATCGAATCAACATGTTGCGCACCTTAAACTTATGCAATGTTATATGTCAATTATATGTCAGTAAAGCTAGGGGAATTTTTTTTTTAATTGAAAACACCTGTTTCCAAACGTCAAGGAAAATGAGGAATAAGCATTATCAAAAATATAGAAGCTATTTTTAGAAAGGTAATCCATCTGCCATCGTAATCTTAAGGTTAGTTTGTCCTCACTTCTATCTTATCTCACACAGAAATAATAAGTCAGAAAAAAATTCATCAGCCATATACTTACCAAACATCCAGATGGTCCTACATTTCTTAAAATGTTACCCCTATTCTTGTGCAATTGTCCTATGAGATTATTATGCCTAAAATCTTCATTCTTTTTCTTCTACATATAACTAACAGTGCAATTCTTATTCTTCATTGAGGTATGAAGATCTGTGGACTTTTGATTTGACTTTCAGGTTATGCCATTGTATGAGCAATTTTTTATAGATCATTAAATATAATTAGAGATTACATTAAACAGTGCAAGATATGTACTGAAGATATATTTTTTTAAGTAAGCAAAAATAAGAAAAGTTTAAAACCCACTTTAATTGTCATGAATATACTTTCAAAAAAGCTTTTTCAATACTTTCTTAACAAAGCATTCAAGTTGCCAATAATTTGCAAATAATCTGAAGCTCATCATGGTTATGAAATACAAAATTTCATTACATGTAATAATTTTAATTTCTTAATTATTTTATTTATAAAATTATTTTGTAGTCCCTATATATTTAAAGAAAGATGCTCACAATATATTATTGAGCCAAAAAAAAAAATAGTATAATTAGTGTTATCTCATTCAGGATTTTTAGAAACCTATATATATGTATGATTATAAATTTATGGAAGAAAAATGGAAGAACATATGTTAAATTATTGACACAATTTATAGTCCTAGTAAGAAGGACATGGGCCTTCTTTTATACACTTCTATATTATTTTGGATTTGCCACTAATAAATCCTATTTTATATATTTTTAAAATACATTTGATTGTCATAAATAAAGTTTCTACTTTTGCTTTGGCTAAATATTTATATTATTATATACATGTGTGGGTTCCAGGCCTGGCGGGTCCCAGGTCTGGTTGTGATCCAGGCTCGCAGCTAGGAATAGGACCCCGGATTTAGAATGTCACATTAGTGCAGTAGGATGCCTGTGCCTAAAATATGTAACCAGAATTCAGCTTATTGTATCACACATGTGTGGCCGAATGCCACTATTGTACTCTGATCTATGTGGATCCATGTGGTCCCCCTGGGGAGCAGAAGGGGAGCACAAGACGGGGAGCAGAAGAAGAGCAGAAGCAGAAGCGCGCTCCCCACAATAAAGTTGGTTCCTGCCGTTTCATTCTCATGTTGGCCTCTTGTGCATTCTTCCAACTGGGCATCTCACCACCAAAACCTTCTTTTCTCGATCAGCTCAGCACTGACATGTCTATAAGCATATACATAATTTTTATATATTAGAACATTAGTAAATATTAGTAAATATTTTTGTTTAGTAAGAAAGTTTTCTTTTTAAAACATTAGAGTCATAATTTTAGGATTTTTCTGGATTTTTAAATGATCACAGTAGCATAGGTACTAAAGCTATAAGACAATGAATCAAGAATAACCACTAGAGACAGCCTGTATATTTCTCTTAATAAAAAATCCTAGTATGAAATAATATTTTGTGGTTCTCTGAAAATTGAAGAAAAAAATCTAGTTGCAGAATTTTCAGTTTTATAAGTTTTTTAGTCAATTGCATTTTCCAGATTTCTTATTGAGGTAAATCAACATTTTGTTCTGCTTTTATTTCTAAGTGCTCGTTTTCTAATATTTTGCCCTAAGCATGAAGAGGAAACAGAGAGACTTTATGTCTAGTGCCAATTTGTTCTAAGAAATGAACCTAATTGTCACAAATATCATAAAGCAACTCAAATTACCAATGGCTTTCACCACACATCCAAGCATGTTTATTATGTATGCAGTTTGTTCTTTTTTCTTTTTAACAACTCTCACCTTTATTATCCCATACACTGTTTTCTTAACTTTTTTAGTTTACCTTGAAAAAATTATTGTGTAAAAAGCAAGGTGACTTATTTAGCTTAGAATAATATTCTCAAGATCCATTCACATTGTCACAAATAACAATTCTTCGTATTTTCTTGTGACTGAGTAATATTCCATTGTATATATGTACCACATCTGAAACAAGTCAGATGGAAAAAGTTGAGAACCATATGATTTCACTCATATGTGGGATATAAAACTGAAAGCTTTTGATTTCACTTATATGTGAAATACAAAACTGAACAAAACAAACAAAAACTCATAGACACAGACAATCGTTTAGTGGTTACCACAGGGAAAGGGGGGGTACATAGAAAAGGTAAAGGATGTCATATGTATGTTGACAGGGGATCTGACTTTGGGTGGTGAACACACAACGCAACATACAGATGATGTATTATAGAATTGTACATCTGAAACCTATATAATTTTATTAACCAATGTCACCCTAATAAATTTAATTTTTTAAAAAAGCAAGGTAAAATGGTTGGCAGATCACGTTAAACAGGACAAAGCAGCATCTCACGGAAAATCTTTAACCTGAACAAAGTCAATCTGCATTGACCTGCAAGGAGAGAGAGTCAACATTTCTGATACAAGAAATCTAGCAGGTGACAAGAACCAAGAACAATTAGAAATATCACAGAGAAAAAGCACACACTTATCTGTAACTATCTTTTCAAAGAAGAGTTAGAACTCCAAAGAAAGCTCTGTCTTTTAAATTGGGCTAGATTTTGAGGGGTGGGCTCATGGGAGTATTACTAATCCTCTAACTCATAATAGCAGACCTCAATGGACTAGCCTTCCACACTACATGGCTCTGACTCAGCAAAGTAAATTTATTACTGCATTTCAGGCTAATTAAAAGAAGTTTGCAGTAGCAATTTTACTTAAATTCTAGCTAACCTAAAGTAAAAGGAAATAATAATATGCCATTTGTCTTACCTACTGAGCAGAAATCAAGACTAATCCTAGATTTGTCATAGTGCTCAGTACATTGATTATGCTCCTCAAAGCCAAATGATAAACATCCTTTAAATTATTTCACACAAGAAATATTGTTCACATATACCAGATTTCACTGAAAATAAGCAAGGCATTTTTTTCTTTTTTCTTCATATTTAAATCAATAAATATTTACTAAATATACAGAACACTCTGCTAAATGCTGTATTTAGGTTAAAGGTAGAAAATATGGTTTTTCATTGTATCTTTTAAATATTTTTATCATGAATATTTTTGTCAGTTAAATATAGCTTAGGTTATTTTTTAAAACTATTTGTCTTGCAAATAGTCTCATATAAAAAGAAAATACACTCTTCTTTTAATTGATCTAATGAAAACCAGTGATATCTTCACTCTTCTCTTACATAAAAAAAAAAAAAAAAGCCAATTTTTTTTTCCATTCATGGGAAAAATACACTCCTTCTATTTTGGAGATATTCATTCATATCATTTTCTAGTTGGTAAAATTCCAATTTTAAAGATTTGACTTCTCAAAATCAGAAATAAATTTACTAAATGATACCTTGCTGTCTATTTCCTTCTGAGAGTATATTAGTAAAAGTTCCATCAGAAAAATAGCTAAGAAAGCAGAAGTGCTCTAGATATTTCAATAGGCAAACAGTTAATTCTTAGAAAAATGGTTCAGAGGCTGCTGCAAAATCTCTTATCTACAGAAGCACACACATCTGCCTGCTACTGCCAGAGGAAGAAAAACATGACTTCCACTTCTCTTCCACCTTCACCTTGCAGATCTTATCTGAATGCGTCCCTAGCAAATTCTAACCCAGAATATGGCTTCCAGGGATTCTGGGAATGTAATTTCCATGTGTCCTGCCACCCTCTCCTAAAGGAGAACACAGAAGGGGGGAAATTATGCTAAATTGCTAACAGATAATGTGTAGCGAGAAAGTAGGATTGAATCAAATTCTGTCCCTGTAGTATTGACCAAAGAGATTTAAGCTGTGGTGTAATAACTCATCTTTACTGAAGTGAATGATAGTTATAAAATAATTCACTCTCAGATATTCATTTAGGGGATTTTGATCTTTGATCTACTTTTATTTCTTTGACCACTTGGATAAATTTCATAAATACTTCCTAAATACTAATTTTGATGATTTAATAGATTTTTTTAAAACATATATTAAATTATTACATATCTATATCTACATTACTATGTATCTTGCCTAGGTGCAAGGCATTGTGCTGAAAGTCACTGAAAGGGCTATAAAGATGGCCTCTGCCTTTCAAGTGTTCACAATTATTGGGAAACAAGATAAAATATAATCAATATAATTCAAGGCAGATTGTGTACAACTAAGAAGGGGTAAAGGAAGAATTAGAGTAGGAGAGTATCCTATGAGGTGCTGAATGACTGAAGAAAGCCGTGGGGAGGAAATGCTTTTTGAGATGTAAGGGTTCTCACAGATACAAATGAAGTGAGGGGTATGCCAACGCAAAAGGCTAAAATGAGCAAAGTGAAGAGGTTGAACAAATTGCTATAATTATACGACACAAAAACCACAAACTCAGATTCCTACAGGGGCCAGCAGTAATAGAAATGAAGCAGCCCATGTGGGGAATGTGGCCAAGAAAAGAACACACAAGCTATCTAAGGAGGCGTCCCTGGTGAGAACATTAGTCCAGTGATATCAGTGCTCTCAATTGTTTAAAAGAAGGTGAAAATCCATATTCTAAGGTAAAACTCCATTTTAAATTGATAGCACCTAATTAAAACAAAACCCCCCAAAACTAAAGCATAAATCAAATAAAACACATCTATAGCTCATAACTGGCCCAATGGCCATCCATTTGCAACCTCTGGGTCAGAGGCCCTCTAAGATTACATCTAAGGAATTCTGATTTTAATAATGAATCCCATTCTTGTTGAATAATATATATTTATATTTTAAATTTATGCATATTAAGCATCACCTCAGAAATTTTCTTCCTATCAATTGTGTGTCTTTTATTCTCTTCATAAGTCATTGTAGAGCTTTCAAGACTTTCATTTGCAAGAAGCCTAGGGTAAAGAAGGGAAGTGACAAGAAGGGGAAAACAGAAAGAAAAGACCAGTGTAGCTAATATTTATCAATCTCTGAGCATTAAAGATTGTCCATTTTATTATTTTTACTAACTTGGGAGAGAATAACAAAAAAATTTTGTAGTAGAGGAAATGTTGACTTTTCTAGAATAATAACTATTAGCTATCTTAGCAGAATAGTATACTGAACACGTGTGATTATTTAAAATCCAGTCTACTGTAATGTATAAAATGTCCCCTTACATCTGTGAATACTCTTTATTTTCTCAACATTGCTTACCAACTAACTTCTGAAAAACGGTGCGATCGTACCCTTTAGCATAACAAGAAAAATGGTAACAGGGCACATGTCAAGAAGTAAAACAAATGCCTAAAAAGTAGCCTCAGTGCTATCTTTCTTTACAAGCGTTTTTAAATTGAGTCAAAATGCTCCACCAGTGAAAAATACTAGATTTATTTTTTAAGAAACTTAACAAAAGAAGTAAATAATAACATACACCATTACATAAAGAAAGTTCCTATTTTCATTCAAAAGGGGCGATGTTATTACTGAATTATCTATGTTAATATTTCTGGATCACATAAGTCTTATACATGTGATCTGTTACCTGGGAAAATCATATTTATCTGAGTTTTGAGGTAGGATAAAGCTCTTCACAAGAATCTCCCTTGATAGTGTCACTATGTGTACTCTTGGAAACATTTCAAACTAGAAACTTGGATAGATATTTGAATTGAGCTTTTCCCAATAGTGGTGCTTTTTCAATAACATAGGAGAGTACCTAATGGAATATAATGAAAAAGATCAACAATAAAATCGACAATTTTAGAAAAGGAAAAAAATCCACCTGACAATGTTTTCTTTGCTTACGAGTTACAGCTCCACAGAACAAGCACTATAGAGTGTATGTAAGTGTACATACTTTCAGCTTCAGAACAAAGAATAAAAATCTAAAAAGGTAAAAATGAAAATGTGTGCTATTCTGCTGCAATGTAGCTGAGAGTTATAAAGGCCCTGTGAACAATATTAAGTTTGCGGTGGCACAATCACATCACGAAAGATTTACCTTCACTCTGCAAACTCAATATAGGGCAATAACAGTCTATTACTAGCAGAGCAATACAACATCAAAGGAATGTTTAAAAGAACTAGACAGAACCTTTAAATCAACACAATTGAGTTATCTTTCCCCAAAGGAAGCACCATGGGAGAGCTCATAGCAGGGTTTTTCAAGAGGTATTACTAGTTTACCATAAGTTATATTTAATACACTTTTTAAATGTGGTTTGTAATCTCTCTCCACTTTTTAAAACACAGAGCAATAAATTAAAAGAGAAACAGTCCCCAAAGAGCAAAAGATTGGTAGAAAAAAAATGATAATAGTTTTATTCTTTGAAGCTAACCTATCAAATAATTCTTCCACAGCCGAAAACCCTGTATTGAATATTTTCTTTCCCAATTTTAATAAAATCCTTCAAATCTGAGCCTAGAAGAATAATAGTAAATTTTTACTATTTATGTTTATAAAATTAGTATTCAAATTCTATTAAAACTAGGAACATTCATCATAACACTTTAGTAAAATATTAAAATTCTCTTTAGAATCTCTAATAGAGAAGTAAGCAATTTTATTCTGCCTTTTTATGACTAAAATTAACATTTGAGAGGATGAGTTTCCTATCCAGGTCATGTCAGAAATAGCAGCAGAATTTATTGTGGAGTCGTACTATTCATTGTTGTCAGTTCTTACACTAGCATTTTATTATTTCCCCATCCATTACTATTTTTAATTTTTATAACAGTGTGTTTAGTTTAATAAAGTATTGATATAAGACATTACTTTTCTATATTTAAAAGGTGTTACTTTTCCACAGTTGTTGTTGTAAATTTTAGTCTAAACCCATTCATTTGTTTCCCATGAAGATAAATGGAACTAATGAGTGTTACCAAAACTTTTCATCATCTATTAATGTCTGACATTTGCATACATAAAGTTGTAAATTTTTATATCTGGTGCTAATAGAACTATGATACCTTTTTTGTCTTTTGTTTGGCTTATGTTAAACATGATTTATACAAGAGATATTTATGCAAAAAGGTTTTAAATTCTAAACAATTTGAATCTATAATGGCTTTTCAGTACATGAATTTTTTTTAGTGCTAAAACACACCCACAACAGGTGCATGAAACTGCCTGTAACACATGGCCTATGGGGGAAGTACTAGGGTTTGTCCCTTTTGTATATAATGGTTTTATTGGTGTCACACTATAAGATTTTATAATAAATCAGACTGTATATGGATTTTTACTTATGTATCTGGTGTTAGGAAATATTTAATTCATGTTTATAATGCTTTTAATTTTATAACCAGCTTTCTAAATTTCTTTACAATTGGCCTTTATGACAAGCTATTTCATTTGAAATTGCCTATTACCAGATAATCTTTTTCAAATATTTGAATTGTATTAATTGTTTTTCTTTTTTTAAAGCATGTTATTTTAAGTCCATCCAACTTCTTCATACTAATATTAAAACTTAAAGACAAAATTCTGATTCATACTTGTTATACTCTTGCCTGGGCAGTAGAAAACTAATTTCATTAGTTATATACTCTTGGTAAGTTATTCTGGAGTTCCTTTAATGTGAAATAATTGCTGTGAATGTGATAGAGTTTTTATATTTTTTATTGATGTGATTAGAATATGTGTTCTAAACACATTTATCAGGGTTAGCTTGTTTGTGATTATCAGACTTGGTCCATTCAAATCACAACTAAGAATTCTCATTTTTTCCTCTATCCATTCAACTTACATTAATTCTATCACTAAGATCTAAAGTTCAATAAGAAGTGTCATATCACAGGCAGTTCTAATGTAATAAAAAAACCACACTGATGTTTGCTCACTACCTGATGTCAGCACAGTGGTTAAAAGAATAAATACTCTGGAGCCAAATCTGACTTTGAAATTCTGCTCGAATAGTTAATAGTTGTATGGCTGTGCCTCAGTTACTCTTCTGTGAAATGAGACAATAATATTTATAGGTTGCTATAAGGATTAAATCAGATGTTTACAAAGGCTAGCACTACGTCATATAGTATATACTCAAAAAATATTAGCTATTTTTATTGTCAAAATGTATTCAGAAATGTTCTGATGCCTTCCAATTAGTGTCATGAGTATTATAAAATTTTACACAACCATGGAACCCACTCACTGATAAAACAAAATAAGAATGTTGACTTATGTAAAGATTATAGAACCAACACCTGTTGCCTAACAGTACTGGAACTTGTCCCAAATATCAGTGAATGAGTAACTACCTTAAACAGCTATCACAGTCATAAGGCAGTTGGTTCTACAGTCTAGACCTGTTTAAGAATTGAACCAAGTCACCTGCTGACAATAATAGCCATTTAGAGGAGAGATATAAAATTTAATGTTAGTGATTATCTGTTATAATATAACATCACATGCATATTGTCTTCCAAGTTTGCTTGAAGGACATTTTAGCAATGATACTTGGGTGTATTTCAGTTATTAAGGGTTAAGCAAGGGTTAAATCTTGCTTGTAAAAAAACTACAACTCAGTACTTTTAATTAAGGTAGAAAAAATTGTATGACTATTGTCAAAAAGAAACAATTCATAGCAAAGATGGCTTACCAGAAATTTCTTAAAAACTAAACAGATCATACTCTTTCAACAGTGAAGCTTGAAATGAAAATTTACTAAATATCTTATGAAGGTTTTATTCATTTTCTCTCAACATTTGATATTGATTGACCAACTTTATGCTTGAGTTTTATTTGAGAATATTACTGCTTCTGAACAAGTGTGTCTCTTTTTTTGTCCTTAACTACTTCCTATGAAGTGGCAGAAGTAGACCATCCTTTCACTATTTTGAAGTGGACTGCCTTAACTATCTTAGAAGACACTCTTCCCTCCTAAAACAATTCTATGAGTGACACAGAAATAGATGAAAGTTAACACTATCTTGGTAGGTACATTCATAGTTCATTTCATATGTATTTCTTTCTTTTATTTGTAATTAAATGTATTTAATTGGGCTTACTCTGAGTCTACTATTTTCCTTCAAATTCTCTGTTGACAATTTATGTTTTCCACTTTCCTCCCTATTCCTCAGTACTTGATACAGTGCTCTTCAGAAGCACTTAATTGTGGCTTATAGTATGTGCTCAAAAATATAACAAAAGGTTTGTCTAAGATCCATTATAAGATCAAGATGGTCTTAATGGCCTAAATGGTTCAATTTTCTTGTTCTTCCTATTCTCCTCCTCCTCCTCCTCTTTCATTATTATTGTTGTTATTATTTTAATAGGAATCAAAAACTTTAACTAAAAAATTGATTCTACTTTGGCATATTTTCAGATGTTGCACAGCAAATATGAATAAGTAAATCAATGAATTAATGCATGAGGATACATAGAAGAAGTCCAGCATCCTTCAACAAATCACAGCCAATTAATGAAAACTAAGAATTTCCTGTCATTAACATTAATGGTCTTTGTAACTTTATCAAATACAAAACAAAATGTAAATATTACATTACTTTAGATCTCAATGGTAGTTGATAAGCAGGGTAACGTTCCCATTTATTCCCAACCTAGAGACTATATTGCTCATAAAACAAGTTCAAAGACCTTATGTTTCAGTGTAATGTGGCTAATGGCTTCAAATAACCGATTCTGGGTCTACTAGTCATGGGTCTGAGAGATATCTGGGATTCTGGGAATTAATGCTAGGAATTAATCCCACCTAAACCCCCAAAATTACTCAAGATTTACCTAATCTCTTAATGTAATTTGTGTGAGATGCCAAGATTTTTCAAATTAGGGGCTGATTAATGAATAGCAGACTATTCTTATTGCCAATATATCATATGATATATTATTCTACTTACCACTCATGTTTTATCTACTCTCTTCTCATGCTACCCCTCATAACAAAATTTTAGGCCTCCTTCAAGATCTGGCTAAAGTATCATCTCTTTTCTCAGTTTTTTTCAGGACTGATTTCAAAACCTTACTGTTCTCATGCCCATCACCTCCCTCATTAGTTCAGCCACTGTTTTATTCAACAAATATTTTTTGAGCATCTGTTATGAACCAGGCACTCTTCTTTGTACTTGCTCTGAGCCAAACAGATAAAAACTTCTGCCCTTGTAATGCCTAATTTCTAATGGGATAATAATTAATTATTCTTTCAATATTCTTATGTTACCTTATTATTGCATTATTCACATTTATTGTAGATAGTTATTTATGTGTCTCACTGGACCACATTTAGAAGTAATGACACTCTCATCACAGGATTATTTCTTTATAATTAAATAATTTAAATTGTTTCTTTATAATTTTTATCACCAGTACTCAGCTCATTGCCTGCAACCATGACATATGGGAAGAGGTAAAACATACTTTACAGTTTGGAAGCACCTTATTAAATTTGAATTTGCTCAATATTTATGTTTTGGTTATGTATTGTTGCTTAAGAAGCTAGCCTAAAGCTTAGTCAATTAAAACAATACTTTTATTAGCTCACGATATTGT
Organism: Pteropus vampyrus; assembly: GCF_000151845.1. Lineage (NCBI taxonomy): Eukaryota > Metazoa > Chordata > Mammalia > Chiroptera > Pteropodidae > Pteropus > Pteropus vampyrus. The sequence goes on along the minus strand of NW_011888806.1, from coordinate 3,999,932 downwards.
AGATTAGAAATTTGGCTTCAGATACAGCTATGGTGGCTGGAGGATGCCTTTTTCATTCACATTTTTGGTACTTTGTAGCAACTTTCTCCCTCTCCGTCTACCTCTCTTTCTTTCTCTTTACATAGGTTCTCATCCTTCAGGGCTTCTCCATGAGGTATGGGATCCCACAGCCTGGTTATCTCAGGACAGTTACACTTTCTACATGGTGGATGGTTTCTAAGAGGCAGAAAGGAGAAACTGCCAGGCCAGGGAAGGGCTATACCAGAAAATGGCAGTGCATCGTTTCTACCACATTCTAATCACCAAAGCAGTCAGGAAGACTACCCAGACTTAAAGAGATAGAGAAATAGACACCAGTTCTTGATAGTGGAATCTCAAGTAGTACAGAAAGGCAAAGGAATAATTTATGATAGCTGTCTAAAATATCTAATTAGCCATAAATGTATTTAGGAGAAGATCGGCGATAAAGTAAAGTTTAAACTGTTATTGAGGGGAAAAAAAACCCAACCTGCTTCTATTTCAAGGGTTTTATTTTAAAATGCTAAATGACTAGGGATTAAAAATATTGAGCAAACAAGAATTCTAAAAACTTCTATTATCAATATTTTAATGTAACATACATCAAAGTTATTAAAGGGGATTTACTATTTTTGAAATTCAAAATCTTTGACATCTAAATTATGTTTTCTCTAAAACTTACACAATTTTGAGTTATTTGTCAGATATGTGTTTCTCATTAATGTTTAATATAACTGTACAGTTTTTACTCAAGATTATACTTGATTCTTGGGCTAATTCAAGAAGTTTCTCAAATTAATCTCAACAGAAATAAGAAGCCCAAGTACATGTCACCTCATTTTCAAGACTCCTTTCAAAGAACTCTTTTTCATATAATATGCCCTGATTTTTTTTCCAGTGACTTACAGTCTATTGGGAGAACTCAACTATTTATTAAAGGAAAACTGTCCATATAGTAGAAAGCCAAATATTTGTGTTTTATGGGAAATTATGGGTATGTATATTCAATTGTGGTTTGGTAAATGTGTTCATATTTGTGGTATTTTAGTTTAGACCATCAACTTTACATCATGATTATACAGCAAATTGTTCATAGCTCTTCATATTCTGTCACTGTTGTACCATTTATAAAATACTTCATATTAAAATCAATGTCTAATAAATAAATAAATAAAATCAATGTCTATTTAGTTTTAATAATCTACAGTGGTATTTATAGTTTTGTTGTAATCTTAATTAGTATAAGTTTATTTAAATGATAAACACTATTGATGCAGATATAGGAATTCTGGCTTATTAACTGAGATTGAGAGCCCCTTTTTTTATAATTCTCCTTAATGAATCATTCAAATTGAAAATAAGCCAAATTCCTTTAGGAAGCTACTGAAATGTCTCCCCAGAGAAGAAAATCTGCTACCGAAGTAGACATTTTTGAGAATCAATTTAAAAGCTTTGACCATTAAAAAAGCAGTGTGTGTATGCAAATCGAATTGGATCTGAGGAATTGGTGAAATAACATGGAAAGAATCCTATTTAATCTTTGTACAATTTGCAAAATTATAGGTTAGGCTACAGGAGTCCTGCCCTGCTAATATGACACTTCCAAGACCCATGCAAAGCATAATCCTGTTATGAGAGTGTCATTACTTCTAAATGTGATCATGTTTTCTTGAGCTGGCTATACCATAACAATGAAGTGAATCTAGGATGATAAGCTGAACTCTTCCTCTAATATTGCTTTACAAAGTGTTAACCAAAATAATCAAAAAGCATTCTAAAATAGCGATACATTTATTTCTGCTTCAATATTCAAAATCTAACCTTTAAGTCTTTTCTGAACATTCAGAATAAAGTCAAAGTGATTTAATGATATCACAGCTCAATTAAGTGAAATCTCAGGATATCTTCCATCTTATGAGTCTTATTAAAAATAGCCCTCTTGCTATACCTAGTTCCAGATCTTTGTCTCTAATACCATTTCTCATTAAAAGAAATCAGGGCTCCTTGGAAAAATGGCTGAGCCCAGAACTGGGATGACACATATAAAAGATAAGCCTAGAACATCTTGTTAGACCAGAAGCAAGGAAATGATCAAAATAAATAAATAAATACTGGAGTATGTTACGAAGACTCAGGAGACAGCTTGAAAGTATTCCACTGGTCAAATCAAGGACTTGAGCACAAAATAAATACACTGATAAATTATAAACAATTCCAAAAAATTGAAATTCATGAGTTCATATCAATGATAAATAGATAAATAAACAAACATGGGAGAAGGAAGTTCTCTAGATTACATTAAAATATTAAATGCCAACTAGTAAATGAGGAGGTAGTACGAGAGTTTGAAAATCGGAATTTTGTTATCATCAGAGTAAAGATTTGATCAGGCAAGAATCATCGATGAATAATATATCTGTGGAGAAATTTTGATGAAAAGCACATTATCTGCAGTGTCTTAAAGTGTCTCTCCATAGAATATTTATTAGTTGTAAGGAGAAAATAATAATTGTGCAGTGGAGAAATCAGACAATACATTGACTGAGTGAGCAAAATTAATGTCACCAATGAGTATATGGACATCTTCAGATGAGATACCCTAAAAAGGCCATAATATTGCCTATGTAGTATTCTGAGCAAAAATACGTAATGAGAATCTAAGCATAAGTTAATATCATATAAATGCCAAGTGAGGAACACTCTTTAAAAAAAAAAAGATGAGAGATTGTAGTCTTCAAAAATGTCAAAGACAAAAAAAAAAGTTTTTGGAAATGTTCTGAATTTAAAAGACTAAAAGACATGACAACTAAATACAATATGACACCCTAGATTGGATCCTCCACTGGGGAGGAAAAAGGGGTCAGAACAGTTCCTAAAAATTAAATTACAAAGATGAAAGATTTAATAAAAATATTCCATCAATTTTAAATTTACTGAAGTTGCTAATTGAACTATGATTATGTAAGAGAACATCCCTAATCTTAAGAAATATCCACAGAAGTGTTAAGGGGTAAAGGATCGTGATATATGTAGCTTAACCTAGAATGGTTCAAAATATATGTGTATGCAGAGAGAGAGAAAATGAGAGAGAATTTGAACCAATGATAAATCAAACGAGGTAAAATGATAAGTGAGTCTCAGTAATGAGTATCAGGATGTTATTTGAATTATACTTATTCTTGCAACTTTTCTGAATTTTTGAGATTTCCAAGTAAAAAGTAAAAAACAAAAACAAAAAACAAAAAAGAAAACAAACACAGCTCTGCCGAAGCAGCATATACAAGAAGAAAAACATTGCTGTTTCCCACTGGCAAACTTATTCCAGTATGTAATGGAGTATGTCTGAAGCCATTATGCAGAAAACTAGGAATTATTGTGTGCCCACATCTCAGGTGAATTTGATTCCGATTAATGTAGTAGGCAGTCTTGGTGGTTAACTAAATTGCCTTCAAATCAAAGGCAGTGTAGTACAGGTCATGGGATTGGGTTAACTATAAAAAGCCTCGTTCTTAAGTCCCTAGGTGATACCTGACACACTCAAGCACTAACTTTGTAGGCTTGGGGACAGGAGATAAGCAAAAAGTCACACAGTGGTTCCTTTGCATTTGGCCCAATAGCCAAGTTTAAGAGGACAAACAGGCTGTACTGCATAGAAGGTGAAATGCTTAAATGTCAGAGAAGCATTGTTAGGATCTATCTGTATGCAGAGCAACTATCATGTGTTCCAAAAAGAAGAGAGTACATTTCATGACGGGAAATGAGAATAAAAGACTGTATCCTGTTTTACCATTCCCAGAAGGCTCAGAAAAAATCTTTTAACAATTTAAATGTTGTTGACTTTACTGACCTATGTACCATGTCAGTCTCAGAACCAAAGGAAAATATACAAAGTGTTTACATATTTCTCTGCTGGGGGCAAAACAGGGAAAGCAATCAGTATTAGTCTTCATTTTTAAAGGTAGTATATACTTTTTAATAAATTGCAGTACATCATGAGGAGCTATAAATCTTGGCTGATTCTTTTGCCTTATATGCTTTCCACTACAGGATTTTATGAAAGGATGGCGAAAGATTTATTTCCTCTAAAAAAAGACATTATGCCAAATAAAGCATTTATGTTTTTATATTTTTCCCTCCTTGACTAGATGTTTTTTTCTTTGTTTTTTTATTTCATCTTTTTAAAGTATATTTCTGGTACAAATGAAATTATTTAGCTGAAATTATTTGTAAACTGATTATTATACAGTGATGAGTAATTGATTCTTTATACATTTCTTGATAAACTGAAACTCTCTGGATGACATTGAGATGCTGAATAAACAGGGAGAAGTTTCAAATAAGTGAGAGTTGAAGCTGTATAAAGGAAAGAGGAGGGAGAATATTGACCCTTGCAGAAGGGAGTTCTCTGGCTTGCTTGGATGAGAAGGCTCAGCACCACCACCCAATGTTAACTACCTCTCTATACCATTTCTGAAGTATCCTCTATGAAACTCTTTGATCAGGACAGCAGGCTTCCTTCTGTATTATCTTCTGGGCTCTTTCTCTCTTTTCTTCCTTTTTTTTTTCCTTCCTTCCTTCCTTCATTCCTTCCTTCCTTCTTTGCTTGCTTTAATAAATGAGAAGTTGGCAGTTTCATTAATTCAATGAAGTAGAGATGGAAGGAAGAAGGAAGAAAAGTTAGGGTCTTCAACTATTATCCTCTGTTATAATAGATGTGTGTGTGGCGGTATGTAGTTGGGGAGAGTCCCTAGGTAATGTCATTTCATTTCTTTAGGATTGTTTTCTCTTATTTAAAACTTGTGAAACATAAAGAATTAAATTGTTAAAAGAGATTAAAACATTTAACATGAATTTTATTTACATAATAAGAAGATGCTGAGAAATATAGATCTGAGTCAGAACTCCCACCTCTGTAGTTGTTTCCGTGAACAAGTTACCTTTCCTCTTTAAGCCCCAATTTCTTAATTTGTAAAATGGTGATAATACGAATATCTGTCTCTCAGAGTTTCTCAGAAGACTAACTGAAATAATGAATAGGGCCTGGTAAATAGTAAGTGTCAACTGGTATGAATTATTGGTGTTTGCATTACAATTATATCAAGATCATTCTGTTGACCATCCATCAGTCATGGTGATAGATCTGCTCACTCCACTCGAACTGTCCTTTCAAGACCCTTTGTCCCATTATTATGTCCTCATCTTTCCTAGGTGCTACTATAGAGCCCTTTATACCTTTGGGGATTATAAGTTCACAGGTCTAGTTCTTCCTACAGAGCTACAAGCTCCATCAGTGCAGAGGTGATGTCTGTTTCACATCTGAACCTTAAAACAGAACTCTTTAATGCTTATTAGCTACTAAGCAGTGCTAAGCCCTGCTGTAAGCATCAAACTTGCGATAGCTCATTCTTACATAAATGTTATCTCATTCTACCTCTATGAGGTAGGGAGTATTACAGTATGACTATAATTTTGCAGATGAAGAGACTGAGGCACTAAAAAAACTTAACAAAGATTGTCACACAGTAAGAGGTGGAGCTGATGATTTGATGCCAGTCTGTCTTTCCAGAGAACCTGTACTCTTACCCATCTTGCATATTGCCCCTTAGGGAATGTGCAATATATATAAACACTCGGACATGCTCCCATTCTTCTTAGGGAAATGATGAGATTGAGGATATATGTTACAACCAACAAACCAAGTGAAACTAGCTGGGGCATATTCTAAGCAGAGAGTAATCCTTAATCCTAAATGAGAAAACAGAGTCCTAAGGGTGAAGCCATCCACCTAAGATCACTCATTTGGTTCAAGTTACCCATCCCCTAGTCCAGGGGTTCTCAAACTTTAACATGCATCAGAAACACATAGAGAGCTTGTTAATACACAGATATGGAAGTCCCATCCCCAGAGTTCCTTATTCAGTATATCTGGTTTATTTCCATTCCTAGTAAGTTTCTTATAAGGCTGGTCCAGAGACCAAACTGAGAAGCACCACCCTAGTCCAAAGCTTAACTCACAGTCCTCTACTATGTGCCTTCATGATTCCTCGGATCATTACCTGAAGTTGCACACAACATTTTTAAATTGTTTTTTGTGCATAATCATGCAGCCTGGCATCACAGATACCTGATCATGATTTCCATTTATAAATGTTAGATGGCTTTTCAGCATAATTGGCAGCTACACAACAGAGGCATTCTCCATGTGTCCAGCATTTACAAAATGATTCGAATCTTCCCTGACATCAAGGAGTATAAAATCTAAGAGGGAAATACAAATTTGCTTGCATTCCTGGGTTCTGTGTGAGAAAATATATAAAACTGTTTTATGAATACTATATAAATTCTATTATATGGGTGAGCATTATTCTCAGTAAAAGTCAAGGTGGAACTAATGGCAGAATAATATTCTTGATCTATAAATAATTTTTGGCCATCCTCACTCTGTTTCCCTTTTTGCTTTTCCCAATCTAGGCAGATGGTCTGCTTGCAATTCTCTTCAATTCTAGAAGAGAGATTGGGTCGTGATGAAAAAATAGTTACAAATCAGTCTTACAACTTTGATATTCTAAAGCCTAATCCCTTGAGACAATGCAAGATGCCTCCAAGGCAAAAATCGTGATGGAATTAGGGAGGCCTTTCTCCCAAGACTAAGAAAAGTTTCCAGCATGGGAAGATGAAACATCAAGAGAAGGTTATGAGAGCAGAGGTCTGTGGGTGGTGGGTAAAAGAACAAGGCTCTCTGTTCCTGGGCAGGTCACTGTGGAGCCGGAGAAGAAAGGCTGCACAGAAGATAGGCCACAGACAGCTTCATAGATTTCTACCCCCTCATGCAGTTTAAAAACACCGCAAAGATTTGTACGCGGCAAAGCACAGTGGAAAATGATGGGCAGTGTCACCCAGTTTGACGGGGGCCGTAAAATAGAAATGAGGGACATCTAAGTGGTTAGCAGCCTATGTAGGGAAATGAGAAGATGCCATCAACTCCACAAATGATTCTTTGGTCAGATGCACTTCATTCCAATGTCTTGAACTATGTAATCTCATTCAACTTAAACCCTCTGCAAGATGACAAGAGACCGCAGATTGACCAAGATTAATTTGACCAAGCT
>NW_011888806.1:3990145-3992755 GCF_000151845.1 Pteropus vampyrus | reverse complement strand
CTTGTTAATACACAGATATGGAAGTCCCATCCCCAGAGTTCCTTATTCAGTATATCTGGTTTATTTCCATTCCTAGTAAGTTTCTTATAAGGCTGGTCCAGAGACCAAACTGAGAAGCACCACCCTAGTCCAAAGCTTAACTCACAGTCCTCTACTATGTGCCTTCATGATTCCTCGGATCATTACCTGAAGTTGCACACAACATTTTTAAATTGTTTTTTGTGCATAATCATGCAGCCTGGCATCACAGATACCTGATCATGATTTCCATTTATAAATGTTAGATGGCTTTTCAGCATAATTGGCAGCTACACAACAGAGGCATTCTCCATGTGTCCAGCATTTACAAAATGATTCGAATCTTCCCTGACATCAAGGAGTATAAAATCTAAGAGGGAAATACAAATTTGCTTGCATTCCTGGGTTCTGTGTGAGAAAATATATAAAACTGTTTTATGAATACTATATAAATTCTATTATATGGGTGAGCATTATTCTCAGTAAAAGTCAAGGTGGAACTAATGGCAGAATAATATTCTTGATCTATAAATAATTTTTGGCCATCCTCACTCTGTTTCCCTTTTTGCTTTTCCCAATCTAGGCAGATGGTCTGCTTGCAATTCTCTTCAATTCTAGAAGAGAGATTGGGTCGTGATGAAAAAATAGTTACAAATCAGTCTTACAACTTTGATATTCTAAAGCCTAATCCCTTGAGACAATGCAAGATGCCTCCAAGGCAAAAATCGTGATGGAATTAGGGAGGCCTTTCTCCCAAGACTAAGAAAAGTTTCCAGCATGGGAAGATGAAACATCAAGAGAAGGTTATGAGAGCAGAGGTCTGTGGGTGGTGGGTAAAAGAACAAGGCTCTCTGTTCCTGGGCAGGTCACTGTGGAGCCAGAGAAGAAAGGCTGCACAGAAGATAGGCCACAGACAGCTTCATAGATTTCTACCCCCTCATGCAGTTTAAAAACACCGCAAAGATTTGTACGCGGCAAAGCACAGTGGAAAATGATGGGCAGTGTCACCCAGTTTGACGGGGGCCGTAAAATAGAAATGAGGGACATCTAAGTGGTTAGCAGCCTATGTAGGGAAATGAGAAGATGCCATCAACTCCACAAATGATTCTTTGGTCAGATGCACTTCATTCCAATGTCTTGAACTATGTAATCTCATTCAACTTAAACCCTCTGCAAGATGACAAGAGACCGCAGATTGACCAAGATTAATTTGACCAAGCTAAATTTGTGAACTGAGAATTATGCTCATAACAACATAGACAGGAAAGCCCTAAGCCCTCATACTTAGTAAGGAACCCTAAATAGAATTTACCATCTCAGGGGAGGAAAAAAAAAAAAGGTTTTAGAAGTTCCAGAAACTATTTCTAGGAGTCAATATGCAACTAGGAGCCAAAAATAGTTTACAGAAACCCCTACAAGGTGAACTGCATTATCTGCATTAGATATTATCTTTCCTTCTGCATGTCCAAAAGACTTTTCCATTGACATCAGCATTTAAGTCTCAGAAAATGACAAAGACCTAAAATTCTGAGAGGTGATTTTAAAAATCATGACTTCCTGGTGTTATTTTACTATTCCTCTCCATTTTCTCACATTTATTCCCTGGACAATACCAGGGTGTAATTAGTACTACACTTAATGAATAATATATCCCAAAACTGGGTGTAAAGTCATATCAAGATGTTAACAATCTTTTTACTCTGGGCAGTGATCTTTGAATTCTTTGTTAAGGCCCATAGTTAAGTCTTTTACAAAATGATATAGTCCATTCAATCCTTTTATTGTTAAAGGCTGTGAATTATACTATCACAAAGATACTATAAGTATTTAACTTTTCCTTTTGGGGTGCAAATCATTTTTCTCTCTAATTTTTCAGCTAATTAATATCTTCTTGCTGATTAGAGAACTGAAAATACAGCTACTATGGGGCTCTCTGACATCCAGGTAGACATCTCAAGAACACTGATAGAACTGATAACAGGCCATTTTATAGGGCCTTAAAAGCTACTCAAGAAATGAACGAGGTCCATTAGACTTTCTGTCATGCATATGATGGGGAAAAATATACCACCATAAGATCTACCCAATTGTCTTGCTGTGACAGCAGTAGCTATTGTGTGTGAGAGGTTTGGGGAAGGTGGCTCCACCTTGGTGTTTATGCTCTGCTGGCTAGTGGGAGTTTCAGGTACGGCATCCTAACAGAAGGGGCTTTGTGATAGGCTATCAGTGACAAACAAGAACGACAACATGCAGCCCAGTGGTTTGACAAGAAGGAGAAGCTCAACAAAAGGAGAATGACCTGCTTCAGTGTCCCATTTCAGTCTAACATTTACTTCCTCACACAAAGCTTAGCTTGGTGTGTTGGTATTCAAACCACATTTGAACCTTGTACAGAGCAATGAGAGTCAAGCTGAGATATTTTAAGTGGATTTCTTTTCTTTGTACCCTACTTTGAACTGTTTTTAAACCTGCAGATGTTTGGCTGAGCTGTCGGAACTAACAAGCTGAAAAAGAGAAACATGGAAAAGTATGTTCTTAATGTTTATATATACACACACACACACCATATATATATGGTGTGTGTGTGTGTGT
>NW_011888806.1:3986094-3989188 GCF_000151845.1 Pteropus vampyrus | reverse complement strand
ATAAGATAGTAGAAAACACCCAATCAGAACAATAACAAGAAAAAAGAATCCAAAATAATTAGGATAGTTTAAGGGGCCTCTGGGACAACATCAAGTGTACCAATATTTGCATCATAGGGGTACCAGAAGAAGAGAGAAAGCAAGAAAGTGAAAATGTATTTGAAGAAATAATGATGTAAAACTTCCCTAACCTGGCAAAGAAATAATAATAATAATAATAATAGATATACTAGCCCAGGAAGCACAGAGATCCCCAAACAAGATGAACCCAAAAAGGCCCACATCAAGACACATCAGAATTAAAATGCCAAAATTAAAGACAAAGAGAGAATCCTAAAAGCAGTGAGAGAAAAGCAGTTATAGTTACCTACAAGGGAGCTCCCATAAGACTGTCAGCTGATTTCTCAACAGAACCTTTTCATACTAGAAAAGATTGGCAGGAAATATTCAAAGGGATGAAAAGCAAGGACCTACAATTAAGATTATTCTATCCAGCAAAGCTATAATTTAGAATGGAAGGATAGATAAAGAACTTCTCAGACAAGAAAAAGCTAAACCAGTATTACAAGAAATGTCAGAGGGACATTTAAACACTAAACCAGTATTACAAGAACTGTCAGAGGGACTTCTTTAAGAAAAAGAAGAAGAAAAAAGATTAAAAAATATGAATAATAAAATGGCAATAATTATATATCTAGCAATAATTACTTTAAATGTAAATGGATTAAATGCTCCACTCAAATGATAGGGTGGCTGAATGGATAAAATAACAAGAACCTTCCATATGCTGCCTACAAGAAACTTACTTGATGCACACAGACCAAAACTTAAAAGATGCACACAGACCAAAAGTAGAGGGATAAAAAAGATATTTCATGAAAATGGAAAAGAAAATAGCTGGGGTAGCAATACTTATTTCAGTCAAAGTAGACTTTAAAACAAAGGCTATAACAGGAGACAAAGGAAGATCCAGTAATCCTGCTTCTGGATATTTATCTGAAGAAACCCAAAATACTACTTTGAGGGGACGGGTAAATCCATATGTTCATTGCAGCATTATTTACAATAGCTAAGACATGGAGGCAACTGAGGTGTCCACTAATAGATAAATGGATAAAGAGGTAGTATTATATAAAATGGAATATTACTCAGCCATAAAACAAGAATGAAATCTTGCCATCTGCAACAACATGAATGGACCTAAAGGGTATGTGCTGAGTGGAGTAAGTCAGATAGAAAAAGACAAATGCCATATAATATCACTTATACGTAGAATCTAAAGAACAAAATAAACAAACAAACAAAACAGAAACAAACTCATAGATACAGAGAACATTTTGATGGTTGCCAGATAAAAGAGGGGTGTGAATGGGTGAAAAAAGTGAAAGGATTAAGGAGTACAAATTGGTAGCTACAAAATCATCATGGGGATGTAAAGTATAGCATAAAGAATATAATCAATAATATTGTAATAACTGTATGGTATCAGATGGGTACTAGATTTATTTTTATCACTTTGTAAGTTACGTAAATGTCTAATCACCACGTTATACACCTGAAACTAATATATTATTGTATGCCAACTGTAATCAATAAATTAAAAAATATTTTAAAAAATATTTACTCACACACACACACACACACAGAAAAGCTGACCATACCAATTGTTGACAAGGATGCTGATCAATTAAATGTAACTCTCATACATTGCTGGTGGCAAGACAAAATGGTGCAGCCACTCTGGAAAACAGTTTGGCAGTTTCTTTGAAAACCAAAGATACATTTATCATATGACCCAGACATTGCACTCCTGGGTATTCATCCTGGAGAAATAAAAACATATCCATACAAAAATCTATATATAAGTATTTCTAGTGACTAAAAGAAATTTTAAAATTATATAAATGATGTATTGTATTGCTATTGGACAGTACAACTGTAGACTCATATCCAATTCATACCTCCTGGATGTCTCACAAGCACCTCAAACTCAATTTGATTCAATATGAGTTGATCTCAGTTTCAACTCACCATCTTTTCCCTAAAACCTCTTTATGGGATTTTCCCCCTTTGATAACTGGCACCATGACACACTTATCTAAGCCAAAATCTTAGTAGTAATCATAGATTCTTTTACACCACTTGACAGCTCATCAATCTTCAGGTCCCATATTTTCTACCTCCTTGCTCACTCTCAAATCTGTATATCATTCTGCATTTTTACTACTATTTCTTTATTTCATCTCTTCTTACTCTAATCACTGTATATTCCCTCCATAATTAGCCTCCTTACCCTCTCTCTCAGCTCCCCAGTCCCCACTTCCCTCAGTCTAATTATTCACTCTAAAGACAAACTAATTTTTCTACAGTTCAATTTCAATTATGTCATTCCTCAACTCAAATTCTTTTAGTAGTTTCTTAGAAACTTTGAAAATAAAATTCAGACTCCATAGCTTGACATAGAGAGAACTTATGATCTCATTTCTTGCCTCTGTATTTTTCGACTAATTTTAACTGGTCTGAAGTTTCACAACTTGAACATTTTAGCTCACTTAGTCATTATTTCAAATTTTACTTCCCAAGGAAATCCTCTGTAAGTGCCACTCTCCAAACACTCTCTCTATATCTTTATCTGCCAGCATTTGCACTAGCTGCCTCTTATTTCATTTACCAGTATGTCCTGCTACACTAGATTCTTTGAAATTGGGGTCTTGTTGTTGTTGTTGTTGTTGTTGTTGTTGTTGTTATTTTATACATCTCAAACCCAACACTTAAAAGGTACTCAATAAATGTTTACTAAATTAATGAAACAGAGGCGTCTTCTTCTCTTTCTTTCCTTCTTTCTTTCTCTTCTTCCTTTTTTTTCTTTCTTCCTTCCTTTTTTCTTTCTATTCCTATCTCCAGAGAATAATTTATAGTCTGATGGAAATGCCGAATATGTGAAAATTAATTATAAAACAAATTAATAAGTGCTAAAAGAAGAAAGAGTGTAAACTTAGAGAAGTTTTTGACATGTTTTCTATGTAAAACTTAAAATTGAGTTTTTCTTCTATAAAGAACTTTAAACGTAATTTTCCACAAGAGGAAACTAAAA
>NW_011888806.1:3982358-3984954 GCF_000151845.1 Pteropus vampyrus | reverse complement strand
CTGTCTAATTCGAGAGAAGATAGAGCGATACAAAGGGAAAATGGGATGAAAAATTAGATATATTAGATCAAACAGAAGAAAGTATAAGTATATTTTATCCCATATTCTGAATAGCTTTAACAGTTATTTCCTTTGTGATCCTTTTGTTTCTTTTATTTCTTCCCAGTATTCAATCACATTTTCTATACAAATTATCGTATTATTTTGCAGAAACACTTTGTTTCCCTTGGTGGATTTATTCGGTTAATTAATGTTTAAAAAAGAATTGCTGAAAGCAAATATTGCGAGAAATAATTTCCAAACTGACATTTATACACTTGAAAGATGATTCCTACAAAAAAATGATTTGGCTCTATAAAAAAAGAAGCAATCTATCAGCTCCACAGACCCAGACATGGGCCTGATAGGATTTCTTTTTCATAGGAAATTACTTCTTTGACTGATTCTTGTTAACCCCTAGGGAGAAAAAAATCTAATGGCAAGGCCTAATCAGAGACTGAAACAGAATGTTCTATTGTCTGAAATGATTATCTTTGTGTAGTAGTTGAAAGACAAATTAAATGTGTTAGAATCAAGTGAAACATTCATTTTCCCTTTTAATTCCAGAGGGCTACCTCACTTTAAGTGAATTACTACTAGATGCCTTTGCCCCTTAACTCTTCTCACATTCCAATAATTAAATAATATCTCATATTTCATTTTTATTCAGACTCACAGTGAAAGACAATCTGCTGGTGAGAATTAATGTGGCCTGTCCTAGTAACCCTGCCTAGCTGTATTTGCTGCCTCCGCCATTCCCTTAAAATATCCCATGATGTTAAGTATCATGTCAGACACAGTTCCCTGCCACATATTCCTTCAATAGGTGGCTTTTTCTTAAGAGCTGCTACCACCGCTTCCACTACCCTCCCAGTAGGCTCTTGCCAGCCCTGGCAGCACAGTAGAGGCAACATGGGAATATTTATGTCCAGTAGCTTTTTTTGCTAGTTGTATTTAGTTATGTTCCTATGGTGTAAGACAGCTAAGTAGACCAAGTTATATCTTTCATTGGAAAATGCAGAGGCCTAAAACATTCCTGAAAGTTAAGGCTTCTGTGTTGTTGTTGTTGTTTTCTGTTTCCCAAGTTTACTAAACATGCAGACGGTATCTTTAAATGTCACAGATCTTTTACCTCAATCTTCAACAGAAAATGTTCGTCACATAATGAAACAATATACTGAAATCAATACCTTTGGGAATCTATTAAATGACTTTCTGTAGCTTGAATAAAGTGTGTCTTTAAGTGGGCGAAGCATGGGCTCTGGAGTTAGAAACCTGTCCACCCTTTAATGACCGGCTGGCTATATGACCTTGAGCAACATGCTACCTCTGCCTATTTTCTTGTTCTGTGAAGTTGAAATAATGATACTACCTACTTCCTACTGTTATTATTAGAATTAACTAAGATTATACACGTAAAGTGCATAAAACAGTATCTTTCATGGAGTTAGACCTCTACAAGTTTTATGTCTTACAATTAATAAGATATATTGTAAGCGAAAAAATATCCCTAGATATCATTTAGTTTGTAGACACTATGAAGCACAATATGAATTCTTAAATAATAATTTTTAAAAATATACTTTATTATGGTTACAGATTTATTTCAAGTGAGTTCTCAAATTAGTGTTGTTTTTTATTTCCAGGCTTTAGATATTCCTCAGAACTTGCCCTGCTGTCATATAGCTATTATGAAAGAACTACACTCAAGTTAAAGACAAAAAGCCTATTCTAGAATCTTTAGTATTTATAGTAATGTAAGCTAACGAGTAAGGCTTCCATGTTAACTGCTGATGCTATTATTTTGTGTTTCTCTGTACTACCTCCCATGAGATAAACGTACTGTTTTTAAAAATAAGGCACCAAAGCCTCTATGACAATTCTTAAAAGAATTCCTCCTTGTAGGTTCTTCTTTCCCTGTCACCATTTGCATCTGTATTTTCTTAGAGACTAGCCTGTTCACCTACTCAAGTTGAAAAAACCATATATTGGAGGATGCTTTACAACTGTTTTGCCAATATACTGGTTGTTTTCATGTTTCTCTTCTTTTTTAATTTATCTATAATTTCTCTTTCTTGTTTTTGCTTAGAAGTAGAATCAGAAAGCATTCCATGACATAAGCTTTTTTGTCCTAACATTTAAATTGTTAAGAGGTTATATAAAAATAGAAGAAATTGTAGACATTTTTTCCTGCATTTATGATTAATTGAATTTGGTGTTTTTCACCTCTGCTTAAAATTAATATGTCTAGTGAAATCAGGTTCTTCTTCAGCCATACAATGTTTGTAGTACAATGTAATGTTCAGAACCCATCTTTCCAAATGCCTACTATTTAGGTTTTAGCCTTCTTCATGAAATGAGTAGCTAGTGATATCCCTGTTCTTTTTTATACTGGTGAAATCAACATTTTCTCATTTTACCTCCTGAATACAACACTGATTAGACATTTGAAAGATATTTGCTTACAAAAACAAATGAATTCATTTTTCTCTCAGTCATAAGTCAAATCATCCTGGGAATCTTGCACTTCTTTTACACTAACTATTCCTATTTTTTA
>NW_011888806.1:3975927-3982308 GCF_000151845.1 Pteropus vampyrus | reverse complement strand
CTCTGCTTAAAATTAATATGTCTAGTGAAATCAGGTTCTTCTTCAGCCATACAATGTTTGTAGTACAATGTAATGTTCAGAACCCATCTTTCCAAATGCCTACTATTTAGGTTTTAGCCTTCTTCATGAAATGAGTAGCTAGTGATATCCCTGTTCTTTTTTATACTGGTGAAATCAACATTTTCTCATTTTACCTCCTGAATACAACACTGATTAGACATTTGAAAGATATTTGCTTACAAAAACAAATGAATTCATTTTTCTCTCAGTCATAAGTCAAATCATCCTGGGAATCTTGCACTTCTTTTACACTAACTATTCCTATTTTTTAATTCAACATTTCAGAGAGAATTGGCTTTGATGTTATAATGTCTGTGCCTAGTGACGGCAGGTTTAAAAAAAAAAAAAAAAAAGACCTTCCAATTAGAGCCTCCTGTGAAACAGAATTTGAAGCTGCTCAGTCGCTGACTAACTTGAGGAATATTTATTTCATACTGATTCCCATGTCCCTACAAGGAACTTGTTTGTCTTGATGTATAAACTATAAAAATAAGATAACTGAGGCTGAGGATCATTTAAGATAAGCCCTTTCTTCTAGCCCAGCAGGCCATGGGTATTTAGCACAGATGCTGATCTTAGAGGTCCCTGTGGTATTTAGAACTGCCCAGAATCATATTTTATGTTCTCATTTAAATGCTTATTTCATGTATACCTCATAGGCTCTCCAGAAGGTATATATAGAAATGTTTACTATGTTTTTTTTTTTTTTTATTAACAGTTATCTAACCTGTATGTTTCTTTGTTTTTTTAAAGGAGTCATCTACTGCAACACTTAAATGCTTTATATTTCACAGCTGGCATATATAGGTATAATATTTGTGCCATAAGAATTTATTGTTATTTCTTGTACCCAACAACAAAGAAATAACTCTACCCGCTGGAATTCCATACACATGTATTTCTCTTATTCATTGTGGCTACACCTACTTTAAATTATGTTTTGCTTAAAAGAACAAAGTGTGTGATGACAAAAATAAAAAAACAGCAAATAAGTAGATTAGCTATCTGGTAAAAAATAAAATCGAATCCTCATTCTACTGTCACTCTTTCTGCTAAGACTTTTCACTGGGGACAAGTTTTCATTCTAGTTTCTTGGCATTAATGAGACATAGAGTTGCTTATTGCTATAAAATAAAATTTTAAACCTAAAAGTAGTGTGTACTCCATAAAAATAGTATTTATGTTATTTGGTTTTAATTTTATTTTTTATTTTTGTTTTTATCTTTGAGCAACATTCAAATTTGTGAAGTACTCTTAAAGGTACTCACTATGGTGGTGGTGTCACATTTTCTCCTTATTCTTTGCTGCCAACATAATTTTTTTAATTTGAAATATGTTCACATGTATAATAATTAATATAAAATGTGTAACTATAGATATATTGAATCCATGTATTTTTATTTCAATGTAAAAATGCATAAGAATCTTGAAAGTACTTATATTGCAGAATGGTCTCATGTTCTCAAATTTTTTTGACTATAGTTAACATACTCTTTAAGAAAATTCTGTTAAACCTAAGCCAATATGATACCTTCTCTATGCTGTGACTTTCTCTATGTCCTGGAAAAGTAAGAAAATCTAAAGATCACTCTAATTTTATATACTATTGTTAAGTATACAACAATGATATTGTTTCATTTAAAATATTGTAATAAAATAGGTTCAAATCATTTTTGCTTCATAAGCAAAATGTAATATGATTTTCTGATTTTATTTGGATTTGAAAAACTGTTACCTTGAATTTATATATAGATTATTATCCTATGTGCATTACATCTTTCTTTTATTATGTTTTATTTCTCTCACTGCTTTTTCTTTAAGGCACCTGGAATTCTTTCTGAAATGAGAGACAGCATGAACAAATTAAAGTACATTTTTAAATAATCACTTTCTAAGTGGAAAAGTTATTAACCATGGAACAATGCAGTAATAAATTTATGAACTATAGAACAATATATCTTACAAATTTAATCATCTTTTTAACAGGAATTTATGTCTATATTTTGTAAGTTGGAGTATTTCCCTTTAGATATTTCTAAGCTATTCAGATTCTGGCTATGCAGTGACAACATTTATTCAAACTAAAACCCAGGGCTACGACAAGGAAGCTCAGCCCAATACTAATTGTGTGTGACATTCAGTTCCAGGTCCTAAACCAGATGGTGAGTTGCAGCCACTATGTTTCTGTTCCTGACACAGCACACAGGCTGGGAACCCACTTTTCAGGGCAGATGCTTCTCTCCCTATCGGGAGGACAGCAGAGTCTCCACCAAATGACCTCTTGCTCTGAGTCATGGCTCAGAAGGACCAAGAGATCACCCAAGACCAACCAGCAGTCAAGCCCTTTTGAGCTGACAATAGCATTTGGCCATCAAATTTCAGATATATACTGAGCAAAAGTGAAGAGAAAATATTAAAACTTATCAACTTTTGAGTACATAAAATGTCTCATGGGGGGATTTTTAAATTTATTCTTTTGTAAATGAAATGTGATTGAGGATCAGCATCCTTCTAAAACAAAATTATATAAAACTTGTTTCAGAAACAACTAGTCTTAGAAAAGATATGATTGATTTTTATATACCATCTGCAGATTGCTGAACTCTTCCTGACAATATCAGTTTGGTAAATAATCAGCCTGTGAAGAAATATGATTTATTCCTAATTAGTATTCATGATGAGGTTTCTGTGCAAAAAAAAAAAAGAAAGAAAGAAAGAAAGAAAGAAAGAAAGAAAAAGAAAAGAAAAAGAAAGAAAGAAAAAGTAATCTAAATTGATAAAGGTGTGTGATATATCAAGGCTTTGGGGGTTTTTTGTCGTTTTTTTGTTTTGTTTTGTTTTGTTTTTTTAGGTGAGGCAACCCTTGGTTGACCTCACATATTGCAAGGACCTTGTCAGCTTACAATCTCATATTTATTTTTTACTCCTATAGCACCTGGTCTTCCTGGGTGGTCTCCCATCTATCAAGGCTTTCATGGTTGAAAGAATTTGGAAGTATTCTTTGAGAAAATGTAATAACATTTTAAATTAATAATCATATTCATTTGGCAAACCTTGGAAGATATAAATCAGTCACCTGAGTCCCAGAAAAAGGCTGAGTTCTTTTCATGTTTTGCCTTTTGTTGTCAATACATTAACAAAGATGTTTGCTTCCTATAATTACAAAAAGAGAGGTCTCTGTTTTGGGCAAAGGCTTATGTCAGATTTATTTTCTATAAATAACAGTGTTAAAGAACTTTGAAATAATGATTAACAATCACCTCAAACCAGTGCGACATGGATTACTGACACATGAAACTTTCATTGCTTATAAAAATCACAATCTTCAAAAGTAGTGGCTATTGGATCACTTGTGTCTAAATGCCATCACTAAAAACAATAAGTTAGATTCTCAACTCAAAGAGCTCTTTTCTTCTTTTGGATCTCACAGAATGAAAATCTGACCCAATATGTAAATACTCACCAGTAGATCCTTTAAAATGTACATTGGATTGTATACAATTTGTGCTTTGAGTGTTTTTCTTTTCTTTATCATGTCCAGGAGAGATCTCTGAGAAGAGTAACTTAGCCCTTACAACACTACCATTTTCCAGGATGCCTGCCAAGTGAGTACTTAGGAGGATGGCCTTTGGGCTGGGAGGAGCATGTTATCCTCTATCTGGGCACTAGACACAATCCAGGAGGGTCCCAGGAGGATAGGCTGTTATCTGATAGCTCTTTTCCATTTCTGATTAAATGGAAAAGTCACTTTACACAACTACTATTATATTTTATGACTCTAATCCAATATGGCGTGAACATCATAGTGATATAATGATTTAGGCCAAGATTTGCAATCATGACTACAATAACCTAGAATATTTTGTTCTAATACTTATGCCAATGCCTCATACCTAGAGATCCTAATTTAATAAGTCTTGGTCGGTGCCCCAGCATCTATATGTCTTTAGAAACTTTAAAATAACTTTAAAACTTAAAAAAAAAAAAAAATTGCAAGTGCTCCATGTAATTCTTAAGTACAGCCAAGGTTGAGAAACACGAACAGAACAGAAAGAACTTAGATGCCTTTGTTTGTGTTTGCGATTTCCAAAGAACAGCGTGAACTGTACCAATGAAGCTACACCAACTATTTTAAAAACGTCAATCTTGTTATAAGGTTCAATGATAAATGTTATAGAGAAAGTCAGAACATTACCCACCATGTAAGTATATCCCACTTCCAGTGAGTGATGGGACTATTACCTGGCTACCTTGTATTTCTCTTCACCTTTATTCTCTATATTTTGGGAATTTCACAAATCATTAACAATTGAATGAAGAGACAGGCAAGAAACGGAAGAGAGTAAAAGGGGAAAAGAAACTAACACTTGCTGAGCTAGATCTGCCAGGAGTCCATTGTCATTGCCTCTATTTCTTTTCTTCCTTTCAACCACTGTGAGGTGATTGGTATTCAATACATTTTTGAGTGAGAAAACTGCTTCAGAATGAGTGTGCATTTTTTCCAAGTTTATATCACTAATAAATGGTGGAGAAAAGATTCTAACCCAAGATTCTCTGGCTCCTAATTCATGTTATTTCCCCCAGCTCCAAGAAAATATCAAAGATTTGTTGTGTTATTCTTCACTGGCAATGGTGAAGAAAAGAAAAATACAGGAAAGGGAGATTTGAAAGAATACTTTGGCAGAAGTTTTACAATTATTTTGGGACTTGAAGTCATCGAATTTTCATACCACCGTACACAAGGACAACTTGATTTTACACTAGTGCAAAAAATTAGCTGCTGCAGCATATTATAAACCATGGAGTTGAGAGCAGTTGTGTATGTCTGTATCCAGGGAAAGTGTGCCTCATCTGCTACTAGAGCTACTGCAGTGGCTTCTCCCTCAGTGCAGCTCCCTCTGACTCCACAGACTCACTGGAGGGCAATCTCCAAAAACAGAGATGGAAAGTTACAAAAAGCATACAGGAGAAAGGGAAGTTCTTATATCATGTCTTTCAATCACAAAAACTAGGTTATTCTGGTTAACTTGCTCTACCTTCTAAAGAAAATTAAAATGTTCTTCCTCATTCTCTACTACCCTCCTCGAGTCATACACCTCTCACTTTTCCAGATTGAATGAAAGTTTTGAGAGAGAGAGAGAGAGAGAAAAGGGACACAATAGGCCTCTATTAATCCCTGCAATCTCATATTTTTGGTGTATAAAGAGAGAAAACTCTGAAATCAAACTCTCATGCATCAGCTTGAACTTTTATAAGAACCTAGCTCCAAAAGCAAGATTGCGAAACTGAAACCGTGACAACTCTTGCAAAGTCTTTTTTGGGGCCAAAACAAGTCACACTTTATCCTGATGAAAAACTGGACAAATTACATGCTGTTGTGGAAAGAAAATATGAGAAATGAACATGCAGGTTTTATCAACATGTGCTTCTAGGATTCAGTTTAAAATACTGAACCTACTATGTACTGGACACTATACTGAGTACCAGAAGATATGAAAGTGATTGTGCTAAATGCTGCCTTCAGGAAGCTCATTGCCTAACAGGAGAGATAAATATATAATAGGACATTTTATGAGACCATTAAGCCCCACAATACTGGTAAGAACTAAGTAACATAGTGAGTCTGAAGAGGGAGGGCGGACCAGATAATGCTTCACATTCTGCAACCAGGTCATGAAAAATGAATGAGAATTTTCCAGGTAGACACAAACACAAAGTTAATCTAGGAATGGGGAATATGTAATGAAATAGAGGAATGAAGCCACATGAAACTATCGAGGTAAAATAAAGCATATGAGAGGCTACTGTGGAATAATGTGTGTAAGCCAGAGCTTCAAATTTAAGATCTGGCTCTGATATTTAAAAGATAACACTGGACAAGTCAGACATTTGGAGTTTCCGTTTCCTTTTTTGTAAAGTAGAGATAATAATGCCTATATGAGATACTATGGAAGTACATACAGGGTACCCAACCCAATCTTGGGGAGTGGTGTCTTTTGGCAAAGTAAAACTTTGAGATTGAAACCTGAAAAATGAAAAGATGGGATAAAATGTCCGGGCTTAGATAATGCAAAGCTTGGAAGTGAAAGAGCAAACATAGCACTTCTGAAGAATTAAAAATTTAATCTGGCCAGAGCATGAAGTAGCAATAGTGAAAACTGAGCCTATAGTGGTTAAGATATTGACATGAGTTGGGATTTCAGTCAGCGGGCTAGTGGTGAAGCACTAAAGATTTTTGTTCGTTTGTATTTTGGTTGGTTTTGTTTTGCTTTGATTTTAAAGTAGAGACATAACTGGATCAGATTAGTCCTTTAGAAAGAT
>NW_011888806.1:3967897-3974782 GCF_000151845.1 Pteropus vampyrus | reverse complement strand
ACGTTATTCCTTAATGTTATATAGAAATTAATTGTGAAATTAAAATATTAATTTGACATTTATTAATCTCATTCACTTCAAAACTGGGAAGATGTTATATATTACAGTTATGATGGCAAGTTACTTTTTTCGAGTACCAAGTATATGTCAGGAATTTTATTGGATAGTATCTTCTTTTTTACAGATGAAAATATTGAGATTTAGAGGTTAAGTTTACAAGGATTATAAATATGCCAATAATTGAGCAAGAATTAGGAGCAGAAATGTCTGCTATTTTTAATACAGTTCTATTAACAGCTACTGTAGTTGTACATAATCGTTTTTTTAAATCTTGTATTATTCCACATAATATCTCACGTATATCTACTGAAGCTCACATAATACTCCTGAAATATAAAAAGTGCTTTATTTACTTCTCAGTGACACTCTATGTAAATTGCTGTGTCAAATTATTGTGTCCAAAAATGTTCTTTTATCTCAATCTAGGAGGAAATAAGTTTTTCTTACCTATATTCCTAAACAACCAGAGTGATAATTTACATGACATTAATAGAATATGTTAAAATTCTTAAATGTATTTACATTAATTCTATTTTTCTATCATCAAAATGAAACATAACATTAGAAAAAACTTTCAATTTCACTTTATTATAATTTTTCATGCCAAAATTAAAATGTTAATTTTGCCAATATAGAAACAATCTTTGTGCTTTCAAATTATAAAGATTGTCATTTCTAAATATTTTTATTAAAATGAGTCTATAAAGTCATTCAAATGTTTACTTATTTTTTCACGTATTATCAGACTCTATTTTGTTCTTTGAAAAAAGTTAAAGCAACATTTCAAAATGTGTAAGAAATCATTCATGTTACACATTTGGTTTATAGTGTTAAGAACTTAAATGTGTATGTGATCCAAGAGTGAGGAGTCTCGTCTTCATGTAACTGTTAGGACAGTGGTTCTAAGGAAGCTGATCCCTCCCCTGTGCCCGAGGGCAATCAACCTAAACTTTATATCTGCTGTGAGTTGCCCAAAAGCTTGTATTGACCAGACACTGTCTAGAAAACGAGAGGGTCTACATGGGGGCTAAGGGAGGTGGGGGTGGCGGGGATTGGGCGGTGCAGATAATGCAAAGCTGTGAGAAGCACAGACCTGGAGTGCTTACCATCTTTTCAATCCCGGCTTTACCATTTGCTACATGTATGATCTGGAGCAAATTATATAACCTTTCAAACCTTCTGTGTCCCAATCCATCAGTCAGAAGTAATAATTCATCTTTTTCTTATGTTTACTGTAAAGATTCAATAAGATAATCCATGCACCACACTTGATACAATGCTTGCACAAATTATAATTAGGCCAAGTAGGAGAGATGCTAATCAAACAAAAGAAGTAGACTAGATGAAGTCCAAAATCCCTTCCTTCTATAAAGTTCTAGAAGCTACTCAGATTTATTTCTCTGAGAGCATTAATTCTGTAGTAGAGAATGAGTAGAGCACATTTTCTTTTGTGCAGTATTTGAATGTGCAAGTTAAGAGTAGTATAGTGATCTAAACATGTACCTCTCATTTGCTTTGTGGAGAAGTTGGTCCATTTCAAAAAACGTAGCAAGTGAAGAAAGAAGAGAATCAAATCCTCAGAGCAGATTAATAGCAGTAATGCTCCCCTTATAAGCTACATTTTAATTTATTGTTTTTTGGAGATATAATGTGCAAATTGAAGTGTAAAAAAAGAATTAAGAATTCAATAGTAGGGAATTTGTTTTATTTAAATATCTGTAGGAAAATTTGCCATATTATCCTATACACCTTAGGAACAAAGATAATAATGATTGTGTATTATAATTAAATGATTATATATATATATGTGTGTGTATATATATATATATATATATATATAGAGAGAGAGAGAGAGAGAGAGAGAGAGAACTTAACTACGTGCCAGAAACTATGCTAAGCACATAGCATATACTACATAGAATAATTTTTATTAAAATTCTATTATAAAAACTCAGAAAAATTAAGTAATTTTCTTTTATTTGCATAGTTACTAAGAGGTAGAGTTAATATTCACATCTAGCAGTGATAGATTCCAAAAATCCTTTCCTTCTACTATGTCATATAACTCCTGGTAACCAGTGAACAACCTGGATCTTTCTGGTGACAAGATACAACCTATACATTTGTCCTGGCATCCAAGACCAAGCTGAAGCAAGTGTTGTCTCTGGGATCATCCATGTTGTCAGTTCTGGGCACATTTATAGCACCTATTTTAAGACTTTTTTTCCAATAATGGGGAAAAATGGCATCAAAGGAAAGATTTGTCTTCATTTGCAAAACAGGAACATGGGAAATTTAGCTGACACCAGAAAATTAGCCAACTCATTATTGTCACCCCAATTGTGCCATAACAGAAATGATTCTTAAATAAAGCAATAATTCCATTTCCAAGCTTGAGTTGATCTCTCAAGTTTCTAATAATATTCTCACGATATCAATTTTCTTCATTCTTTTTGTAATTCCTGACCACCTATACTGAAACTAATCATCCTTTCCCTTTATACTGAATGTGCTAAAGCAAGAGTTGCCAAAATGACTTTTGGTCGTTCTCACCTAGGGTCTGAGATAGTAACTTAAAGTAGTTAGAGTTCTATTCATGTCCTGTCTTTCTTAGATAATCAACACTTGCCTTTTACTTCAGGATAACAAAATGAGGATGTCTAATTGAAATTCAAATATTTCTAAGCTCATTTCAGTTTATTTACAAACAGCACAGGTATGATTCTGATATGTAATAGATATGAAGTATCATGTATTTCATATTTCTTCTTATCATGTGAGGGCCAGACCACAAAATCTCTGGCTTATTCTTAATACTCACGAGGTAGCTTATTTTGAAGCATAAAGGTTTCTACAACTAAGTGGATATGTAACCTACTAAAATTCATAACTTCATGAACTTATTTCTGCATCTTTTAGATGTTATCCTTTTAAGCAGTAAATCAAATCTTTGGGCAAATGCAGCTGATAAAAAATAAGTTATTAATAAACATGTTAATGAATATACAAGTAAAACTTATATGAAGATTTGCACAAGAAATCACAGAATTTTCTTTTGCATTCATCTTCTCATTTATTTAACATATGTTTATCGAGCCTCTAATATGTGCCAGGCACAGTACTTGGCACGTAGAAATGAGCAAAGCAGATGTTATTGCTTCCCTTCTACTGGCCTCCAATGTAAATGATAAAGAGGAAAGAGTACTGTATTATAAGTAAATTCCATAAACAAAATGATGAAAACAGCGAAAATTATAAAGACATCATTTTTATGAACTTATTGCCAGAAAACTGAAAATAAAAATCCAATGGGTCTTCATGCACCAGTATTTGTACTCATATAGCAAGGTTTAATAGAATTTTTTATTTTAGAGTAGAAGACATGTCAAATGCAGTTTACATTTCTCAGCCAGTAATTATATTTTCTTACAAGTGGCTATTACATTTTTAGAGACAGACACAACAAATAATAAGGGGTTTTATTTGAGAGGAGAAACAAGCATGGTGTGTGTGGGTTTTTTAGATGAAAGGGGTATAATAAATTTATGAGACCTCACATACAGCTATAATATAATAAATTAGAAGGATTAATAGAATTGTGAGCTACAGTAACCTGCACTAGTAGAATGCCTATTTTATGGAGCTCGATAATACAGTTTATCATTGACTCCATGGGAATTCCCACAATATATTAGCTGTGGTGTAACAATAAAGCACACACAGTAAGAGGCATGTCCCTTTTGATACACATTCTCTTCCCACACTTATTTTACCAGGGAAACAACTCTGGTGCAGTTTAATTAAACTGCACTGCAATGAATTAATCCAGGTCTTAGCCCTCTGACAGAGAGGGGCCTGGCAGTACCACAGGGGTTTGTCCCTTTATGACACCAGAGACATTTCAGAAAACCTGGGAAAAAAGTATAGGTTCCCTCAAATGACAGTGTCACTGGGCAAGCCTAGAGCTGTCAATCAGGTCACTTAAGAAAGCACTCACCCCTTTAGAGAAGTTTTATATTTCCCCATTTGTTGATTGTGGGTCCATCTTGTGGGAACATTTAACTGCCTTGGGAAGGTTATGTTCTATTTCCCCATTTGAGAAAAAGGTCATCATTGCTTATTTTAAACAAAAATAACCTTGCTATTTTAAAGTCTGCTGTGTATTCGTAGAAAGCTTTGAAAGGGCAAGCAGGAAAGTAATAACTGGAAATAAACTTAGGATGATGATCAGTTCAAATAAACTCTACTGGAAAAAAAGAGATGAATAAAAATATTTTTGTTCAAAGTAAAAATCTCCAGCTAAACATGATCCAGGATATTCAAGATGGGAGTGTATTACAGAAGATATGTTATTTCCCCAGAGTTTCTGATCAACAATATAGTTAAGGTTACACTCCCCCAATGACACAGAAAATCTTGCATTATTGATGAATATTCTTATTTTATCTGTTTATTAATTCATGAGGGTGTTTGGGAATTGAAAAATAAAAATTTATAAAACAATTACATTTTTAATAACTGCTTCTAGCTGGATACAGTGAATATTTAAGTGAACCAACACACAAAGACCTCAAAAGAATTTATCAGACAATGGCAATTAGACTCTAATAACTTGGCTCCGCTGGAATTACTGAGCTCCATTTACATGCCAGACATGGCACCTTAGTGATGGGTACACCATGTCGCCACCTTGCCTTTGGCTGGGGACCCTGAGAAATGACAGTCACATTAGATGTCATGTAAAGTAGCTGACCTCACACTCTCAGCACTTGATCTTTGCACTGCAAGTGACCATTTGTCACTGTTGCCCAGAGATGGAACTCAGGTGACTCAATGTCACCACTGTCTTTTCAAAAGAATAAGAGAATTGTAAGTTTTTTCCTAGCCTATGACAGAAGATGCAAATTTGCTTAGAAAAAATGGATAGGCAAACTAAAGGCAAGGAATAGAATTCTTTATTCATAAGAAATATGCTTTCTAATTATTACAAAAAGTATCTGGACCTGGAACTTTTTGATCAAAGGAAAAAAAGAAGATTTATGGTTGCCTGAAAACTTTTTCCTATTACAATTTTTTCCCTAAGTAGATATTAGAGAATAAAAGTATTTCTACCTGAGCAAATAAAAGTATTTCTACCAGACTCATTCACGAAAAGTAATATTGCTCTTTTCTTCTTAAATAAGGTTTAGTTTTCTATAAATTGGGGCTCATATAATAGAAAAATTCGCACCATAATATTTTCAAGCTTTGGGGATACTATTTCCTTTATTTGTTGTGCCTTAGAAATCCCAGCATTTGAGCTAGTTAGATAAGGGATGAGCGACTCACACTTCCTGTCTTTTGGAGCCTTTTCATCTCAAGTGGTTCTGAGATCTCTGTGTTGATTTTATAATAGTAGCTATTGTGTATTAGTGGTCATTACATGCAGGCACTGTGCTAAGTGCTTCTTTAATTTTATGAATGTTTCATTTGAAACAATTGAAATTCTCACTAGAAGCAGGGAAGTTTGGTATTATTATTGTCATTTTTATAAGTAAGTAAACTGAGAGTCAGAGAATTTTTGTTATTTGCCCAAAAGCAACAGAGTTAGTAGGTAACAGAGCTTGGGTTCAAACTGAATGATTCTAACTTTAAAATAGATGCTATTAAATTCTTATCTACATTATCTCTCAAAATTAAATGTTTGGAGATATTTTCTCACTAATAAAAATTTCCATACTACATTCTACTTGAAAAAAAGGTCTATTTTTTTAAACAAGATTCTTAAGAGATTAAGTCATCTCTTGTCATCTCTAAACCCCTCTCACTATGTAGGACAGAGGCTGAGATATTGTTATATTTGAGAAAGCAGCTTTATCAGTCTGTACTTACATTTTCTTAAAAAAGAGGTTGTTCATATCATTGTGCTCTTTCCCCTTCTTCATGTACCAGTGTCTCCACAGGAAAGGATAAATGGAAAAACTTCTTTCCACTGGACATGTAACTCTGACACCAGAAATAAAACACTGCCTTAAAGTCAAGAAAGAAACAATTGAAATTCAAAGTTATGATAAGATTCCTAAAACTATCTTTGTCTCCATCATTACCTCCCACCTCCCACCCAACCTTTGATTAAAAGAAATGAGATTTACAGTTGGAATGTATAATTTAATCGCTTTTAATTTATTGGAATTAGAATAGCAAGAACTATATTTTATGAATTCAGCATCTTAGTTTTAATATCCATGGCCTTTGTTTTCCCAATTTATTTTACATTTTGCATATTTCCCATTTTATAGTATTTATGAAAAAAGTTTTATGTCATTCTTGAAATTTTGTTCTGAAATGTCAAGCATATCAACGAAAAATAAAATTTTTGATAATCTCAATGTTTCTATATATTTAGAACTAATATTTGGTTGACTTTGAACATGATGGCTTATGCTAAAACTTTTTTAAAAATATAATTTCAAAGTATTAAAAAGTATTAAAATGCTAAGTACAAATATAACGGAAAGACAAATATATAGCTGGGGTCAAATAAAAAAAAGAGAAATATCCAAGTGCCAAAGAAGAGCCAAAACAGGCAGCTTACAAGACAAATGGAATTAGAGCGATGTGGGCAAGTTATATGACTTAGGGGCCAGAGGCTAAGGTTTCAATTTCCACACAGGGATAATAGATGTGGCTTTGAACCCATGCACTGTAAAGAGGTAGAAATGAGACCTTCCCTGAAGTTTGGACCCAAAAAAGGCTATTTCTTCAATGTAAGATAAGGATTCCACCCAAAAGTTCAAGAGACAAAAAAGGAAACTGGTCCTACCAACTCTGCAAGACTTAAAAAAA
>NW_011888806.1:3956090-3967847 GCF_000151845.1 Pteropus vampyrus | reverse complement strand
ATAAGTAAGTAAACTGAGAGTCAGAGAATTTTTGTTATTTGCCCAAAAGCAACAGAGTTAGTAGGTAACAGAGCTTGGGTTCAAACTGAATGATTCTAACTTTAAAATAGATGCTATTAAATTCTTATCTACATTATCTCTCAAAATTAAATGTTTGGAGATATTTTCTCACTAATAAAAATTTCCATACTACATTCTACTTGAAAAAAAGGTCTATTTTTTTAAACAAGATTCTTAAGAGATTAAGTCATCTCTTGTCATCTCTAAACCCCTCTCACTATGTAGGACAGAGGCTGAGATATTGTTATATTTGAGAAAGCAGCTTTATCAGTCTGTACTTACATTTTCTTAAAAAAGAGGTTGTTCATATCATTGTGCTCTTTCCCCTTCTTCATGTACCAGTGTCTCCACAGGAAAGGATAAATGGAAAAACTTCTTTCCACTGGACATGTAACTCTGACACCAGAAATAAAACACTGCCTTAAAGTCAAGAAAGAAACAATTGAAATTCAAAGTTATGATAAGATTCCTAAAACTATCTTTGTCTCCATCATTACCTCCCACCTCCCACCCAACCCTTGATTAAAAGAAATGAGATTTACAGTTGGAATGTATAATTTAATCACTTTTAATTTATTGGAATTAGAATAGCAAGAACTATATTTTATGAATTCAGCATCTTAGTTTTAACATCCATGGCCTTTGTTTTCCCAATTTATTTTACATTTTGCATATTTCCCATTTTATAGTATTTATGAAAAAAGTTTTATGTCATTCTTGAAATTTTGTTCTGAAATGTCAAGCATATCAACAAAAAATAAAATTTTTGATAATCTCAATGTTTCTATATATTTAGAACTAATATTTGGTTGACTTTGAACATGATGGCTTATGCTAAAACTTTTTTAAAAATATAACTTCAAAGTATTAAAAAGTATTAAAATGCTAAGTACAAATATAACGGAAAGACAAATATATAGCTGGGGTTAAATGAAAAAAAGAGAAATATCCAAGTGCCAAAGAAGAGCCAAAACAGGCAGCTTACAAGACAAATGGAATTAGAGCGATGTGGGCAAGTTATATGACTTAGGGGCCAGAGGCTAAGGTTTCAATTTCCACACAGGGATAATAGATGTGGCTTTGAACCCATGCACTGTAAAGAGGTAGAAATGAGACATTCCCTGAAGTTTGGACCCAAAAAAGGCTATTTCTTCAATGTAAGATAAGGATTCCACCCAAAAGTTCAAGAGACAAAAAAGGAAACTGGTCCTACCAACTCTGCAAGACTTAAAAAAATAAAAATCCATTTGAGAAAGTGAAGATTTGGCCTGCATTATCTCATGGCATAGGAATCCTTAAGTATAAAAACATCTTGATATAGTTGGAATTTTTCTGAATGCTATATGCTTGATAGTTAATATTTATAAAATAATAGTAGTAGTGATGTATAAAACAAGATTATAATAGTTTACAAAAAAATAAAAATGTTTGACCTTGTGTCAGAAAATAACATGGACATGCAAACTAAACAAGATATTTACACATTCTCTTTGTGTAAATATTATTAATTCACTTAACTCCAGTCGCAGAAACTCAGAGAGAATTTATGATGCTTCAGTTTAAGCTGAGAATACAGGCAGTCTTGACTTTGCATGATTCCCACATATGTGATTTCAGTTACCATGAATTGGTTAAATAACATGTATCTCCCAACAGTGATTAAAATTTCGATTTCGATTTCCCAGCGTATTCAATGTTAGTAACTGCCCAAAGTACAAACTTCTCTAATTTTCAGTTCACAGATCTCTGCATAAATAACAGATGTGCATAATGATCAGTGAGCAATCATATCAATTCTTTCAAAGTATGTTGATAATCAATCACTGAGCATGTTATTTATTTCAAGTACAGACAGTAAAGTATATAGTTGTGTTGTGTCCAAGACTCCTGGTAACAAACTCAGGTGAAATTTCACCAAAATGGATAATTAAAAGAGGGAATTGGCCAACAAAGATGAAAGTGCAGCAATAAAAATAAAAATTAAAAAATAAAGTGAAAATTCTAGTAGTCAAATTGGAATCAAACCTAAATGCAATGATAGCAGGAATAAAGAGTTGACCATGTGACTGTGGACACTCACCATTAGAGAGCCCAGCAGGAGGAACTTAGCAAAGGTAAACCATAAATGAAGAAAATGGTCATAAAGTTATCCCAGAGGAAGTGTCTCCAGCAAAAAGCCTCACATAAAACAAATTTTCAGAAAGTATTCCCCACATTGAAATGCATAGGATAAAATGTTGGAAGCTGAACTAAACTTAAAAAGAAAAAAAGTATGACAATTTACCAACACATGGAAAGGATGTTCGCTCCTTATTGTAAATTATACGACCAGAAGATAAGCACTGCTCCAACTATACTTAGTAAGATTTTACAAATAAAACACATTAATTCTCAGTATTTCTAATGTGTTATATTAAGTGTAGTAAATATTAGCTTTACTATTATTCACATGTCCCTATACATGTATAATCATGTATTTACATGTATAAACAACAGTAGGAGAGTTTTTAATGTTTTGGCACAACTGTTTGATAATCACAGAACAATCATAACTTTTCCTTATTGATTTCAAGATGGTTTGCACAGTTATTTTTAGTGTCCTACACTGCTATGCAAAGTGAGGACTGCCTATAGAAAAAGAAGGTAATCTCCCTGTGTATAAACTGAGTGATGACTCCGTCATCCTTTCTATGTGACAGGAGGTAAATAATACAAACAAGACAAGATTCTCTGTTAACCCCGTGTGCTTTCATTTGATGGTCAAATCTCCTTTTTAATGGTCCTTCACTTATTTGTAAGCAATAGAACCCTTACATTAAATGAAATCTGAAGTGAAACAACTTATTAAACAATAAATCAGGATTATACTTAAATGTATTTTGTTTATAAAGCTAATTAATGAGAATTATGATGAATTAATGACTATCCATGAGAACTATAGTCATTTCAAACTATTTAGTTTTTAGATATTTATTTCCTGTATTTTTTTCCTGTATTTTTTGTTCATTATTCAAAGATACACATAGATAATAGCTGCAAATAGCTATAGTCCAAGCTACCTTTGAAATCTCTGAATACTCTTCAATTAATCTGAGATAGCTAGTTTGCCTATTTGAGTGCATATGTAAAACTTCTAGTAATTAAAAAAAAAAACTTGAGAGGGCTTCTTTATTCCAAAATATGCACAAAAACTTAAAAAGGAAAAGAAAAAATATATATCATCAGAACTATAGATGAACATTATTAAAGGGGTTTATAGTGACATTCTTTATAATGGCTAAACACTTTTAAAAGGGATTAACTTAAATATCCAAATGTAGATGAATGGTTGTGCAAAATATAAATTCAGAATAAAATATTAAACATCCATGAAAAAGTACATTTAACAAAAGCTTTTCACAATGAGGGAAAATACAAATGATAATTTAAACAAAAAAACTAAAACATGATACAGGTAGTACAGCTATGTTCTTAAAATGCACTGAAATATAAATAGTAATATAATACTAACAATTATCTCTGGAAGGTAGAATCATGAATTTTTGATTAATGGGTAAAAGGATTGATATTTTCGCTTCTTTGTACTTTTCTAAAATATAAATTGCAATAAAAATATTTTAAAATATTTCTCTAATAAAAATTGCATAAAACAAATAAGCCTCTTCTTCTGAACTAAAAGTGGTTCTCAAAACATTCATGCAATTGGACAACAAAGAAGAGAATCTCCTTGGTACGAACTTTCTGAGAAAGCTTATCTACCTCAGAGACTAAGTACAATAAGGAAAGACAGGAGTCCATGATTCCCATCAAGGTAGCTGTCAGCAAATCCTGTGGCAACTCTTCCCCAACCCTCCTCCCGCCCCATCTCCTTCTACTCATATTAGAGAATTTGCCAGAATGAAATTTGCCTGTGGCTTCTGTGTGATTTACTGTTTTGTAACAACATGATGGAAAAATACTAAACCATTCCTGCTAAATTTGGTTATAGCTAATATAAGACTTCTTTAGTAAAACAGTATTATTTACTAAGGAAATGATCAGAACAAACAAATACTCTCTTAAAAAAAATCAAAACTAAATAAAAAGTTAAATCAAACCAAATGAAAAGAAGCAAAATCAGAGAGAACAGAAAATAAGCAAATGTAAGTTTAACCTAAGCCATTCCTTGGAAGTAGCATATTTGAAAAATATCAGGATATCGGTAAACCTATGTTATTATGTTTCTCCTTAGTTCCATTATCAATAAGTTGAGGGTCTATAAAAATAACAAAATTTTATTTTTAATGTAATTGTTTATTATAAAAACAGCATATGCATGTGACTTATTTTATACATTCCAATAGACTAAAAGCAGTAAAATAAAAATAAGTATCTCCCTCTACTCCAACCTCATCTCACTCTCTGGAGGTAAAAATTAATAGTTTTTTGGGTCTCATTATAGAAATTTTGGGGACATATACAAGAATACAAATATACATACACACATATTTATTTTATGCATGTGAGAAACATAATATGCCTGCTGTTCTTCAGTATCCTTTCTCTCATAAAAATATGTATTGGGAAATCTTCCATATTGACACATAAAACTTCATTCTCTGTAATAGTTAAATGTTGTTTCATGCTTGATTGTACTGTAATTTACTTAACAATCCCTATTTATATATATTAAGCTGCTTCCAGTTCTTACACTACAATCTGCTGAAATGAGCATCCATGTACATATATTTTTGCATGTAAGTTCAAGTGAAATAAATCTTTAGCAATGGAATTGCTGGATCAAAGGCATATGTATTCTAATTTTTGAGAACTATTATCAAATTACCTTATAAGTACACTAACCAATACTCCCATGAACAATGTATAACAATAACTCTTTTCCCATAACTTTACCTTGTAGCATTATGCTATGACTATAAAGTATATTACCCTGAAAATAACTGCCATTTCATCCACAGTTAGCCATCACATCAGAAGACTTGGATCATGTATTCTTCCACATTATTCTTGCCATTGGAAATGTTAAAGAACTTTTACAGTTGCTGAGTTTCTGGTTTGGGCACTAACTGTGGAATCACATAGTACTGGATTTGTAATGGAAGGAATAACCGTATAATCTAATTTCCAGAATCTTAGGTGTGTTAAAACTAGCTTGGATGGTACAGCTAATGTAATCATTAAAGAGATGTTTTTAAAAAATAAAAAATGGTCATTAATTTTTAATGATAATTTTTGATCTCCAGTCATATTATTTTTTCAAAATATAAATTTTAAAACTTTTTAACATTCTTCTGCCCCCAAAATAACTTTGAAATGTTTATCAGATCTTATTCTAATGTCTCCCAAAAATACATATCTATCAAACTTTTGTGACAAAATATTAGCTTCCTAATTATTAGCAATATAGAAATAGAAATAAACAATTTCTTACCCGAAATCCTTGCACTTCTCTAATACTTCTCTTAAAAGCTTTATGAAGTAGAAGCTGTGAAGCATGTGCTACATCCAAGAAGGAAATCTTTAAATTTTGGACACAAGCACAAAGTGATGGCTCTTTTAGAAGAGAATTTTCTCCACTACAAACCAGCTGTAGACACAGTCTAGTTATAGCCCTCGGAAAAGCTGTGCTGTGATATATTAATTTACACCTACTGTGCATTGAATGAGAAGCCAAAGGCCACAGACTGGTGGAGAGAAAGAGCTCTTCTCTCTTCCTCTTCTTACAGGAACACTAATTCCATCATAGGGTCTCTATCCTCATGACCTCCTATAAACCTAATTACCTCCCAAAGGCCCCACCTACTAATACCATTGCATTAGGAATTAGAGTTTCAACAGATGAATTTGTGGGGAACACAAACATTCAGTCCATATGTCAGTTTCCTTTCTTTTTAAAGCTGAATCATGTGTGTGTGTGTATGTGTGTGTTTGTGTGTGTGTATATAGATAGACATAGATGATATAGATATAGATGATATAGATATAGATATAGATAGATATAGATATATAGATATAGATAGATTAGATCTAGATATAGATAGATATAGATGATATAGATATGGGTCACATTTTGTTTATCCACTCATTCATGGATACATGGGTTGCTTCCACTTCTTGGCTATTGTGAATAGTGCTGCTATGAACATAGGTGTGCAAATATCTTTGAGATTCTGCTTTCAATTCTTTTGGATATATATATCCATACGTGGAATTGCTGGTTCATGTGATAATTCTATTTCTCATTTAAGTCTCAGGTTTAAATTAGACTTTGATCCATTTGAGTTAATTTTTACATATGGTATTAGATAAGGTCCAACTTAATTCTTTTGTATGTGGATATCCAGTTTTACTAACACCTTTGTTGAAGAGACTGTCCTTTCTCTATTGAATGGTCTTGGCATGCTTGTTGAAAATCATTTAACCATATATAAATGGGAGAGTTCATATTTAGGCTAATCTGTTTCAATGGTCTATATGTCTGTCTTTATGCCAGTACTACACTGTTTGGATTATTATAGCTTCACAATAAGTTTAAAAATCAGAAAGTGTAAGACCTCCAAATTTGTTCTTTTTTTAAGACTTTTTTGGCTATTCGGAGTTCCATGAGATATCATGCAAATATTAGCACATTTTAAAATAAATCTAAAATTATGCTAAAATTGAAAGTATTTTTAAATGTCATTTTTCTCTGTCAACAAATATAGATGTTCCTATGTATTTTAATGACTACAAAATACAATATTGTATAGATGCACTACAATTTATTTATGCAGTAGTTTATTGGTGGACATTTGGATTTTTGCCAGTGTTATGCTCTCCAAACTGCTTCAGTGAACATCCTTGTACATATATAATTTCTAATAAGGGCAATTATCTTTTTAGAAGTCAATACTTGGAGCATGATTGCTAAATCAAAGGATATGTTCATTTTAAATGTTGATTTATATACTAAACAGTAATATAGATTAGTATTATCAATTTATATCCTATCAACAGTACATGAGAAAGTTTGCCCTTCTCTTTTTAGTGTGGAGTTTTGTTGTTTCAACCCTCGCTAATTTGATGAGCTAAAATTTGATATCTCCTTGTTGCTTAACTGCGTTCATTTGTAATCACCTAAACCTTAGAAATTTTAGTGTTACATCTTCAGATTATCACGTAAACTTACAGAACTTTAACTTTTGTCATTGTCTTCAGTACAAATGTTTCTTGGTTACAAGACATAGAAACTGGCTATGGCTAACTTTAGCAGAAGATGATGTACTGGAAGCAAATCTGGAGAGTCATAGAATAATAGAAGCTTAAGAATCAGCTTTTTAAATAGGAGATGGAGGCTTCTGAGGGTAAAGTTCCAAAAAAAACAAAAAAAAACAAAAAAACACTGCAATGGTCCCTAAACAAGAAATTTTAATCAGTAGATTGGCACAGATGCAATAAATAACCTTCTGCTACCTTTCGTATCTTTCATTCAATATTCCAAAGTCCTGAGAGAGAGAGAGAGAAAAGTATCTGATTGGCCAGGTCTAAATCACATGTCTGCCCCTTGGCTGCCCCAGGGAGAAGGAAAACTGACCACTTCAGTTTCCACAATGGGAAGTGAGTCGTCTCTCAACAAGTGCACAAACAATGGGGATTCTACAATAAGGAGATGAAAGTGCTATCTGGGGATGCTTAACTGCCCCCAAAATTGGCAAACGTCCACTAGATGGAAAGAAAAATTGCTTATCACCTGTGTCTATAATTGAAGACTGGATAAAGAATACTAAGCAGACTTTCCTTCATATTAACGTTATGAGTACCCTTAACCTGCAGGTAGATTTTTTTTAATTAAATATTTTAGATATTTGATATCTTTGGCAAAATATAGTATGCAAATAGACACATGAGTTTATATTTCTAAAATATTACTTTCTATTGGGTATTTAAACTTTAATGTCTCCTAGTGAATCTAAGAACTTCAAAAAGTTTCATTCTAATTACACTCTTTAGGGAAGAAACTTCTCTTCTTAAATGAATTCTACAAGTTTATGTTTGAGACCCAGTTAACAAAACAAAACAAAAAATCATTAAGACATTTCATAGCTACCTAGTCAAAAAAGACAAATCTATAAATCTATATGTATAAAAATAATGTGACCATTTTTGTTTTTTGCATTTTTGAGAGACTATAAGACACTTGAGTAGTTTGCCAGAATTATTTACTTTTCAACCAAAGATTTAAACTTCATGAAAATAGTTTCAAAGATGGTAGAGAAAATGTCTAAGATTCCATTCTACTCTTTATTCTAAAACATTACCCTGATCCTTGTCAAAACTTGGTTAGCTAGATGCAAATTATATCTGAAGTAAAAGACAATATTCTAAATCATCACAGAAGAAAAACTGTATGATATTATAGAATGAAGAGGTTCTAGATATAATTAAAATAATATCAAATATCACAAAAAAATATTCTTAAAATCTCTGAGTGGAAGGTTGAGAAAAAAATTCCTGTTATTTTCAGGTGGGAAGGTAGAAAGTAGAAAACTGCTTTCCCACTCATGGTCATTTTTCTGAGATTGCAAATTGTAACCACCTTATACATTACATTTTCATTATGGCTATTCCCTGAAACAAAGATCACTCTCAAAGAACAAAAATTCATGATCAAGAAGGATATCGAGTCTATAATTTAACTTCCCACTGAAGCTCTACCTCAATGTAAGAATGTAGTGGTCATGCTCATGGAAGTATTCTGGTTCACGTAGATTCTATTCCCATTTTATATAGGAAAATTTGTCTCTTGGTATACATGTCAGTCTTTGTTAACACTAATACAACCTTGAGAGATTTTATCCATCAGAATAAGCTAATCTATTGTGAGATGAACAATCCCTCAAAATCTCAGTAATTGTAACACAGGCATCTGATCCATGTAATCTTCTCTCTGTAATCCCAGCATTACAGAATAGGTCCTATTGGGAATATCATAAGTTGTAGTTGAAGGACAAGAGAAAGAGAACATGAAAAATGTCTACCCAAAAGTGATATCAGCAAGGCAAGTAGCTTCACCTCAACCAAGTTCAATAAGGTGGCAATACATTATTGTTATTCAGAGAAGGGCAACAATGTTGGGAAGTAATCTACTCCAGATATGTCCTTACTCTAAATATTGACAAAATCATATGTTTGAGCCTGAAAAGTTAAGGACAAGATTTGCCAGAACATTTGCCACTTTAAGGAACATCTTGGATGGTCTGGTAGTTACAAGTTGATCTCTTTCCAATTTCAATTGAACATCTTCCTGATGTCTAGTAACTACTAATAATCTACTAACATCTATTATAAAATAAGTTGCATTAATATTCAGTTAAATGTTGTAGGTCCCCTAAAGCTATCACTAGACCAACTACACAACTCTTCACCTTCAAAGAAGCAGGAGTGTACTTTTTAGGGTGGAAACTATAGACTACTCTTTGTGCTAGTCTCCATATCCTACAGTAAAAACCTGTTAACTAATTTAGATTGTACTGGAGATCAGCCTAACATGTAGTGGATTGCAGCTTATCTTTATCTCTCTGCCCAGGAAATTTTCCTATCTGCTATTAATGTCTGAAATTTATTTACAGTTTTAAGCTCTGCAAATGCACTTGTGTATATCATGTGTTGACATGATGATATTCTAAGAACTTTTCTATTTTAACTAACAATATTCTTCATCATAAAGATATTTGGTCATTAAGACAGTTAATGTTTGTGTATCATTGAACACATTTTGTAGTACCTGATGATTAAAGCTAAAATAAAGCCAAGCATAAACTAGAAAATGCTAGCTGAAGCCATATGAGGCATACACAAGTGATACTGCTCAGTCAATATTCTAAAGAATCACCTAGAAGCTACAAAAAAAGAAGACAAAGAGAGTTTATTTTGTTGTTTATTTTCAATTTCACACTTAAAATGACTAGAGGATATCTTCAGAAATATTTGCATTAAATTTGATAAAACTGGTGTAAATACATTAATAAACTAATTTATTTGATGGCTAAAAGAAATAACAAATTCACAAGCGAAAATATTAATTAAAAAACTAAATAACAGTCTATGGCCATGCCACTCTGAACAAGCCCAATCCTGTCTGATCTTGGAAGCTAAGCAGGGTCGGGCCTGGTTAGTACTTGGATTGGGAGACCACCTAGTAAGACCAGGTGCTGTAGGTGTAAAAAATAAAAAATAAGGAATTGTAAGATGACAAGGTCCTTGCAATCTGTGAGGTCAACCAAGGGTTGCCTTGCCTTAAAAAAGCAAACAAACAAACAAACTAAAAACTAAATAATGCTTTACTTCATCTATAGTTAACAAAATATAAATTAAAATATTTTTCATTCTAATTGACATAGAATTATTTTTAAATTTTGACTAGGTAATTCAAAATAGGTGAATATGTGCCTATTGTACACAACCAAAAAAAGTATGATTTCTTCATGAATCTACCCAATATAACCTATGTTGTTTCCTTGCCAAAAAATGATTAACCTGAATTTAATCATGAGAAAATAATCAGAAATATCTGGATTGTGGAACATTCTATAAGACAATTGGCATGACCTCTTCAAAAATCTTCAAAATAGTATGATAAAACAAAAAACAAAAAACAATGGGAGCATGGTAACAATACACAATGTGCAATTCTAAATTGGCCCCTGGATTGAAAAAGAGAGAAGAAATATTGGATTAGAAGTCCTAGCCACAGCAATCAGGCAAGAAAGAGAAATAAAAGGTATCCAAATTGGAAAAGAAGAAGTAAAACTCTCATTATCTGCAGATGATATGATACTATATAGAGAGAATCTTTATCAATGATTTCAGTAAAGTAGCAGGATACAAAATTAATATTCCGAAGTTAGTTGCACTATAATACACCAATAATGAACTTTCAGAAAGAGAAATTAAGAAAACAATCCCATTCACAATCGCATCAAAAAAAAAGTTAAATACCTAGGAATCAATTTAACCAAAGAGGTAAAAGACCTGTTCTCAGAAAAGTGTAAGTTATTGAAAAAAGAAATTGAAGAAGATATAAATAAATGGAAGCATATACTGTGCTCATGGGTAGAAGAATCAACATCATTAAAATGGGCATAGTACCCAAAGCAATCTATAGATTTAGTGCAATCCCTATCAAAATATCAATGGCATTTTTCATAGAGCGAGAACAAATAATCCTAAAATTTATATGGAGCCATAAAAGATCCTGAGTAGCCATGACAATCTTGAGAAAGAAGAACAAAGTTGGAGATATCACGCTATCTGATATCAAACTATACTACAAGGCTATAGTAATCAAAAGAGCATGGTACTGGCATAAAAATAGATACATTGATCAATGGAACAGAATAGAGACCCAGAAATAAATCCACAACTATACCCTCATTTAATATATGACAAAGGAGGCAAGAATATACAATGGGGTAAAAGAGTCGTCAATAAATGGTGTTGGGAAAATTGGACAGATGCATGCAAAAAAAAAAAAATAATCTGGACCACCTTCTTACACCGTATACAAGAATAGACTCAAAATGGATTAAAGACTTAAATGTAAGACCCAAAACCATAAAACTTCTAGAAGAAAGCATAAGCAGTAATCTCTCTGATATTGCTACTAGTAATTTCTTTTCAGATATATCTCCTCAGGCAAGAGAAACAAAAGGAAAAATA
>NW_011888806.1:3941880-3956040 GCF_000151845.1 Pteropus vampyrus | reverse complement strand
AATCTGGACCACCTTCTTACACCGTATACAAGAATAGACTCAAAATGGATTAAAGACTTAAATGTAAGACCCAAAACCATAAAACTTCTAGAAGAAAGCATAAGCAGTAATCTCTCTGATATTGCTACTAGTAATTTCTTTTCAGATATATCTCCTCAGGCAAGAGAAACAAAAGGAAAAATAAACAAATGAGACTACATCAAACTAAAAAGTTTTTGCTCACAAAGGAAACCATCAACACAATGAGAAGACAACCTACTGAATGGGAGAAGATATTCACTTATGATACATCTGGTAAGGAGTTAATATCCAAAATATATAAAGAATTCGTGCAACTCAACAACAACAAAACAAACAATCTAATTAAAAAATGGGCAGAAGACTCGAATAGATATTTCTCCAAAGAGGAAATACAGGTGGCCAAGAGACATATAAAAATATACTCAAGGTCACTAATCATCAGAGAAATGCAAATTAAAACAATGAGCTATCACCTCACACCTGTCAGAATGGCTATCATCAATAAATCAAAGAACAGCAAGTGTTTTTGAGGATGTGGAAAAAGGGAAAACCCTTATACACTGTTGGTGAGATTGTAAATTGGTACAGCCACTATGGAAAACAGTCTGGAAGTTCCCCCCCAAATTAAAAAT
This sequence comes from Pteropus vampyrus, assembly GCF_000151845.1. NCBI lineage: Eukaryota > Metazoa > Chordata > Mammalia > Chiroptera > Pteropodidae > Pteropus > Pteropus vampyrus. The sequence goes on along the minus strand of NW_011888806.1, from coordinate 3,955,387 downwards.
GGTTCTACCTTTTGACCCAACAATTGCACTTCTGGGTATTTATCCAAAGAAAATCCAAACAATAATTTGTTAAGATCTATGTAACCTTATGTCATGGCAGCACTATTTACAATAGCCAAAATATGGAAGCAACCTAAATGCCCATCAACAGACATTGGATAAAGATTCATATATACAATGGGATATTACTCAGCCATAAAAAATGAAATCCCACCATTTGCGATGACATGAATAGACCTGGAGGGTATTATGCTGAGTGAAATAAGCCAGAGAAAGATAAATGCTGTATGATTTCACTTATATGTGGAATCTAAGGAACAAAAAGAACAAACTAATCGAAAACAGATTCACAAATATAGAGGGCAATCTGGTGACGGTCAGAGGGGAGGGTGTGGAGGGGCTGGGAGAAAGTGGTGAAAGGTTAAAAAAATACACATCAGTAGCTGATAGACGGTCACAGGAGTGAGGAACACGCCATAGGGAATGCAGATAGCAGTAATGTAATGGCTGGGTATAGAACCAGAGGAAAGAAAGGGTAATCACGGAGATCGTTTCATAAACCATACAAATGGTTAATAAAAGTACTGTGTATTTGAAACTAATAATAAAATAAAATAAGAAGGAAGGAGGTTATTTAGCTATATAAAGGGCATTTGGGGGATAATTGAGGAAATTTGAATATGGACTATAAGAAACTATTATTACATTAATTTTAAAGTCTTGGAGAAATAATATTGAGATTTTTGTAGGAGTCTTGGGAGACACATACTAATACATTTAAGAATAAAATATGATGTTTTCAACTCATAAAGGGTTAAGCAACAACAACAATAAGAGATTCTAATACAAGGCATTGACCACAGTATAATTTATAATAGCGAAATAATTATTATAGTCTGAATGTCTACATTTGAATTCTTTATAATATAACAAGGTTATATTTATTAAGATATCCTATGTTTTGATTATTTTTCCTTCAAGGAACATGTATTATTTAAGGGGAGCCTTTCCAAAAGGTTGCTTTTTCAAAACAAAATAATTTTTAATGTGATTTCTTCAAAATATAAGAAGTACCAATGATCACCAAACCTAATACAAAGGCCAGTAAGTTTCTTAAGTAGCATTCCAGTTCTTCATTACCAACCCCTTCAGATTCAAGGATTCTGTGCATACAAACCCATTGGCAAAATGAAGTAAACAAGCACATTTTTTTCAAACTTTGGTGCCTGTAGTCAAAATAAGTACTGAGTAGGAAAGAGAGAAAGGAGAGGGTAAATAGCCATGTATGTACTGTGCAGTTTAAAGATAGAAATAATAGACTTTGAGACAGTTCAGATTTTCTAGAATAGATCTGACATTAAGCAATTAGCAACTAACACCTTACTAGCAAAATGCAAGATATATCAAGAGTAATCATGAGGAAGGAAAAATAAAGTGATGAGGCATAAAAAGTTATAAAGACAAACTTTTCCTACTACTCTTTTTCTCTAAGATCAGTCCCAGCACCCACATAAAACAATCTCTCTGGATTCCTTTCCATTGTACACTGAACAATGATCTCATGTCATCTTTAGCATATGTCTATAGGTTACTGATTGTTCTATCTCCCTGTTGCCAAACAATAAGAAGAGTAGAGAGAGTTGAGTTGCAATGTCTTAGGTCTACAAATGGGACCATTTAGAAAGGCGGTTTTCCTGTGGAACCTGTCTTCTCTGACTGAAACCTTTTCAATAAGACTGCTCATTCCTGACCTCCTGCCCCCTTGACACTGATCTGTCCTAAAGAGGATGCCAATATATTGTCTGTCAAATTTATATTAGAAAGCCATAGCATAAGGTCCCTATTTCTACATTGCACACAATGCTTTATGTCAAAGTTTGATAAACATGAAATCACATTTTCAAAGGTTAAAAAAACAAGTGTCAGTCAGTCAAAAATAGTTGACCACTGTGAGTGTCTCACTGGTTGACCTTGAACTCTTCCATGACTCTGAGGTCAATGATATGTCATTATAGGAAAAATTTCTTATAGATTTATGATAAGCTCACTTCTTTGACTATGACCTTGACATTAGAAACAATTTTAAGTTGTCCATCTTCAAACACCTATCTAATGAAAGAAAACAGAGCTATAAAGGAATCAATCTTCCTTTCAATTGTACAATGAACTAACAATTTTCATGCAATGAAATTGATGTTAATAGAAGTTATACATGCATATCTATGAGACAAAGAACCCAAAGATTTCAATAGAATCTAAGACTCAATAAAAGAGACAAACAAGTAGAAGAAAAACAAAGAAATGTTCAGTATTTACCACAGACTCCATTTTCGCCTCTATTTTATTTATATATAATAGATTTTATTTATATATAATAGAAGAAAGTTAGCAGGTAGAATTATGCAAGCATCTTTAAAGGTCTGAAAGAACTGTGAAATTCACCTTTCATTTTATTATAGCTATGGTATACCACTTAAATATTACTATTAGGTTTATAATATGCCATACAAATATATTAAGGCTATCCAAAGATTATCAGGGTCAGTTTTTAGTATCAAATATGAAAGAATTAAATATAACCCGAGACAGGGTTACTCTTAGTCCTTAGTAGAAAATGTCATATACAGTTAATTACTCTCAAGTTCTTTCCTGAAATAAAGTTTCGTTGGCTAGTCTTTATTTATTTGGTTGGTCGGTTTTACCTACCTGAGAAAGAGAAAAGAAATTAATTTACATTTCTCTTTCTTCAGTTTCTCCAATATCAATATTATGAGCAATCAGATAGATTTTAAAGGAATGGCACAGATCTGTTGCACAGACATGATTATAATGAACATCTTTTTTGTTTTTCATCTTTTGAACATTAAAAGTTATCATCCTCCTAAGGATGCACAATGGATAGACAACATACCTTACAATTTCTCATCTATGATTTAAAAGAAAGTGATATACACTTGAGTGTTCTGCAGAAGTACTAAGGCATAAATATTGGCTGCTGTCCTTAAATATTTGTTAAGCTATGTGTTTACAAAGTTTTCAGCCATGTACTTTGTCTTTCATATCAGATGAAGTGTGACTGAAAATGCTAGGCAGCTAGGCAGGTTTACTATTATTTAGCAAACAGTTCTTTGACCTATTTGAATTTCTAACTCAGATAATCAAGTTCACTTTAGTGTCTATGTACATAACCTTACTGCCATTTGTTAAGACTTAAGACGGTCACTGAGAAGACAGCCCTTAAACCTTATACTTAGTAACTTTAGACTCACATCTACTTGCAGGAGGAATACATGACAGATCTATTGTTCTGTATTAGCAGGACATTGTCCCAGTATATGAACACATGCAAACTACTCAGGAAGGCCTTTGAATATTTAAGGCAAGACACTAGTGGCTCATCCCAGTGGGAACCACAGAAAAGGGGAACCTGATTAAATTTAATGTCATTGTCACTTTTTTTTTCATTGCGAAGAATTATATAGGTAGCCATAGCTACCACACTGTTCAGACAGCATGACCACAATATTCCCCCTCAGAGGTTGGCGTCAAGGACTGAATTATTCACTCAAAGAATGTGATTCATTGCTGGATGTGCTTCTTACAAGATTAAAAGAGTCATCAGTATATAAAATACACATACATAGGGGCAAAAGTAAAACAAACCATTGAAAAGTTTTGATCACTGATAAGCTTTGCAAGAATAAAACATTAAAAACTATACAAATTTATTTTTTAGTATAATTTATACTGTGAACCCAGATCTCTCTCGCTCTCTCTTTTTAAAAAAAAAATCAATTTGAAGTTAAAAAGTTTTAATGTAAATTGTTGAGGAGTTTAGAACAAGATCTTATTCTTATTCCTTTTAAAAGGGAAGCCGTTTACTCAATATTTAATGTGCTCCTCTGTGGTATGCAATATCTCTGGGTAAAACCTACTAATTCATAAAAGAGTGCTTGTTGAACAACAGCAAATAAACGTAATAACCTAACAATGTTTACCAAATACATTGTCCTTTATTAAAATGTGATTTCTCTTAAGTCTCTAAATTTACAATTTTCTTTCTCTTAGGTAAATATTTTCAAGTGTACAGGATCATTTCTAAATACATATGTCATCCAGTTAAGTCAAATAAATATGATTTTTAAGTAAGATTGTTGATAATTATTTTTACTTACTCATCTAATCAAATAATATCACCAAAAAAAACATGCTATCATTTAGTCATCTATGTTAAATTGCTTAGACTTCTTATCTTTTTTACTAATATCAAGCCCTGCTCTTTAAAAGGCAATATAAAACTGAATGTTAGCTGATGCATAAGGTAGTCCACCTGCGATGTAATTGGTGGCTTTTGATAAACTCGGGGGAATAGTAACAAGCTTTCACTTGCAGAATGTCAGTTCATCAGTTCAAACTCAGTCCATGTGGGCCTGACTGAAAGCCATGCCACCTGGGTGTCATTCACTGGAGTTTATAATATGAACTGGAGGCAAACTCAGTCTGATTAATGGTGGACACAAGTCTACAACCCAGCACCCACCATCATAATTGGCTCCCTTGTTTGAAGTCTCAGGAGACTGAATGGGCAATGGAATTTGAACTACCAACTTATTCTGGTCTCACCAGGGAAAAATGAAGCCTCCCTGGTGGGACTACTTGGAGAAGCTGGTAATGCAGCTATTGTGCCTCAGACCTGTCCTATAAATAAATAGAAAGCTTTCCTTTGTACAAGTATGTGCACACTTATGCTCCTTTGAAATGCCAAGCAATTCATTTTGCATATATAAGGTTTAATTAATGTTTTTTTATGACTACCTTAAAAATAAAAATGTAACTGAACTTCTTTATTTGTTTTAACTTACTTGGCAACCATTTTGTTAAAGAATATATCATATTATCTTCTAGTAAAATTTTATTTACTGAGATGAAATCACATCTAGAATGTTCTTAAATACAATCTTATTCTACAGTATGAAAACAAGCTAATGTCAGAGTCAGAGATCATATTTCTATGTTTAAAAACTTCTATATAGATTCTACATATTGATTATTTAAATTAGATGCCTACAGAGATATCACTTAATTAAAGTTGGATGATAACCATGGAATTTATGAGAAGAAACTGTAAGCAGAGGAAGACTTGGTGATGCAACTCTGTCCTTAAAATACCAAGGGATATTTTCCTCGGTGAAATGTTAAACAATGTGCCTTCAAAAATAAACTGACAATGCCTTTCCTGAGGCTTGTGGTGTGGTCACGGTGTTGATCTTGTCTTTTCTTCTCAATGTGCTCCCATACCAGAGACATTACAATGGTCATTCACAAAAACTACAGTACAGAGAAGTTTAAGATGCTTCTTCTGTAATGTTTCTTTTTTCTATCTACAGCTGGTGTCTTTTTTTTTTTTTTTTTTTTTTTTTTTTTGGTTACCTGAATGGATTTCCACTTCTCAATGATACCCCCTTGGCATTCATTGTGAGGATAGGTTTAATCAGAATATTTTAGTGTCCTTCAGCTTCTGAGTTACCTTTTCCCCTTTACAGAGTTTTAAAGCAAGTTTTGCTAATGCTGAATATTTTCTTATTAATGCCCTCAGTCATATTCTTTTATAATTATCTGAAACTCTCTAATAGCTGCAAATAAAAGTGAGGAAGTTTTTAATTAAGGTCTACATATAAAGTATTTTTCTTTTCAAATGGCTATCAACAGAAAAGAGATTCTTAAAAATGGAATTACTTAACCACAGTTTCTGATATTACAACTGTAAATGTTTCTGGCATTTATAGAAATAAGGGAGAATGAGGTAGAAAATAACTAAATTTAGGCTCTCTGCTTCTTAGTCTATATTCTATTTACGACTAATGATGAAAAAGACTCAATCCAAGGTCACTACTAGAATTTTCCAAAAACAGATATTGAAACACCACAAATTTGAGTATTTTAGTGATTCTATGACCTGTATATTTATATAGCTACCATATATGATGTCCTTACTATGTACCAGGCACTGAATATAGTACTTTACATTACAATATTAAATTAATTCTCACATTATCAAACCTATGAGGTGGGCACAAATATGCCCATTTCACAAATGAGAAAACTAGTGATTAGATAGACTAAGTAAACTGCCTAAGGCCCGTAATGATCTAGGAGAATTTGGACTCATATTTGCCTGACTTCAAACCCTTTGCTCTTAAACACTGCATTATACAATCTCCCCAGGTTTATATAAACAATTGGATATTCATCAGTGTGGATTTTTTGATGCACTATTATTCAAATATTATCCCTTGGAAGATATTCCCTGGCATTTCTTAACTTTAGCTTTGATTTGTTTTTGTTGACAAATTTAAGAATTACCAGATAGGTGAACTTGGGTATATCATTTTATCTCTCTCCCTGAATCTCAATTTTCTCATCTCAGAAATGAGTTAAATGAACTGGATGAGGCTCTAAAAGTCTGTATCAGCTTCTGCTGTATAACAAGCTGTGCCAAACTCAGTGACTTAACCAATCATGTATTAGCTCATGATTTTGTGGGTTACAAATCTGAGTTGAGCTCAGATGATGGTTCTGCTTGTCTCAGCTGGGTTCAATCCCATTTTTAGGATAATCAACCATCTTGGTTTGCCTGAGACATAGTACTCTCAGTGCTACAACTGAGAAATTTCTGAGCAAATCAGTATGACTTAGCCATCCTACATATATCTGTGGTCACCTACTGTTTAAGCCTTCAGTCGTATGTGGCAACTGGCTGGCTATCACCTGAAGCAACAAGGTAAGTGAACCACAAATATGCCAGCCTTCCCCTGATTCATTTACATCGTGATAGATATAGAATTCCTAAGAGCAACAGAGAGGCAAGTCCCAACAAACAAAGTATTTCTTTTACATTTCCTACTCTCCCATGGTTTAAGGCCCAGATTCAAGCAATGAAAAAACAGATACCTTCTTTTTAATGAAAGACTATGTAAAGTCACACTGTAAAATAAAAAGAAGTATACAGAGGTATAGAAAGAATTCGTAATCATTTCTGCAATCTACTGCAAGATCATTTCCTACCCTGAAATCAGAATGTCTGTGCTTATCTTCATGCTCTATCTCAAAACATCCATGGCAGTAACAGAAATTAAATGACAGAAGTTATAATCTATCTGTTGTTATACTGCCCTGAGTAAACAATATGCGACTTATCTTGTCCCAGGACTGCTTGGATCTTTTAAGTGGGAAACAAACAAAGATTACATTTGCAATGATGATCTCTATATCATCTTTCTTCTCTTAACTTCTATTAACAGATTAAGTCTGAAAAGATATTCAAAACTGGGATTATGTACACTGAGTAGCATTTCTCTGTAGTTTCGGCTGTGCATTAAAGGTGTCCCAAAAGTGTCAGTGACCCAGGACAGTATAAACTGAGGGCAACTTAATGATAATTTTTCCCCCTTTATAATATAGACACTGAAGAAAGAAACTGAAGAAGATACAAATAAATGGAAGCATATACTGTGCTCATGGATAGGAAGAATTAAAATTTGTTAAAATGTTCATACTACTCAAAGCTATTGATAGATTTAATGCAATCCCTATCAGAATATCAATGGCATTTTCCACAGAACTAGAACAAATAATTCTAAAATTTATATGGAACCACAAAAGACCCAAAATAGCCACAGGAATCTTAAGAAGAATAAAGTTGAACGTATCACTCTACCAGATATCAAACTATACTACAAGGCTATAGTAATCAAATCAGCATGGTATTGGCATAAAAACAGACACATAGATCAATTAAACAGAATAGAGAGTCCAGAAATAAACTCAGCTATATGGTCAATCAACCTATGACAGAGGAGGCAAGAATATACAATGGGATAAAAATAGTCTATTCAATAAATGATGTTAAGAAAAGGGGACAGATACATGCAAAAAAAATAAAACTAGACCATCTTCTAATAAGAATGAACTCAAAATGGATTAAAAACTTAAATGTAAGACCTAAGACCATAAAACTCCTAGATGAAAATAAGCAGCATACTCTCTGACATTGCTATTAGTAATATTTTTTTCTGATATATCTCCTCAGACAAAGGAAACAAAAGAAAAATGAACAAATAGGACTACATCAAACAAAGAAGTTTTTATACGGCAAAGGAAACCATCGACAAAATGAAAAGACAACCTACTGTATGGGAGAAGATATTCACTTATGATACATCTGGTAAGGAGTTAATATCTAAAATATATAAAGAACTCATACAACTCAACAACAACAAAAAAAACCAAACAATTCAATTTAAAAAATGAATAACCATTTCCCCAAAGAGGACATAGAGATGGCCAATAGACACATGAAAAAATGCTCAAGGTCACTAATCATCAGAGAAATGCAAATTTAAACCACAATGTGATATCACTTCACACCTGTTAGAATGGCTATCATCAATAAATCAACAAATGGTGGTGAGGATGTGGAAAAAGGGAGAACCCTCACGCACTGTTGGTGGGATTGCAATCTCATCTAAGGTTCGGAGTCTTTTCCAAGCTCACTGGTTATCATCAGACTTCAGTTCCTTGCAGTTGCAGGACTGAGGACCTGCTTTCATGCTGGTAGTCAAGGGAAGCCATTCTCAGCTCCTAGAAGCATCCCATGGTTGCCTGACATATGCCTATCTCCCAAATATGGTAATTTGCTTCTTTAAGGCCATGAGGCAAAGCTCTTTATCTATTTTGAGGGCACCCTGATTAGGTCAGGCTCACCCCCAAGTAATGCCTCTTTCAATTAACTCAAAGATAATTGACTAGGAGTCTTAATTGCATCTGCAAAATCCCCTCTACCATATAATCACAGGAGTGACATATCATATCCCCAAATTCCAGTTCACATGCAAGATGAAGGGAATATTCAGAATGTGTACACCAAGGAGTAGAAATCTTAGAATTCTGTCTACCTAAATGGAAATACTAGTTTAGAGAATTAAAATACTCAAAATTAATATACATGCATGGGACATGTCTTATGCCCTGATTCTCTTAACAGTTACATTTATCAAGATGTACTATTTCTTTTCTTTTGTTGTGTCATTTGCTTTTAATGAAAAATGATCTAAGATATAGTCTTTTGAAAACTGTTTCTTTATTTTTTGTGTAAATAATCAAATTATTGTCCAAACTATAGTCTATGAACGCTTTTAGGAGCCCCATATGAGGAATTTTTTCAAAAACTTGCTACGAAATATTCCACTTTTCTTGGAGAAGAATTTTTTTTCTCTTTTACACTGGAAACATATAATTGACGTTATCTCTCTTTTCCTTTGGCTGCCATGGAACAGCCAGATTTAAATGGGTCTTTTATTGTGTGCATATAGTGGATAAAGATTCTGCTTTATTCTTAAGTTTATATCCATATTTTTCTAGTGCTAGTTCTAAGTCTTAATTTTATTCATTTAATGTTTTTGTTGTGATCGTCTGAAATCAAAGAGGAGATACATGTCAAATACATCAAATAAATGAGAGGGAGTTAGAGAAATAATCAATTAAAGATAAACAGAATAAATAGTAATGAGACAAAATAAAGATCATGTATGCTTCCCATTTTATAGGCTACCTATACCATTACATAATATATACATACCTGTCTTTTGTACCAATGTCTCACCATTTTATTTTAACAACATTATAACATACATCATGGTCTAGCAAGGTCTTGTTTTCACATTGATGTAGTTCTTTTACAAAAATAATTCAGTAATAAAACCAACAATAATCAACTATTTTAATATTAATATTAGCATTCAATGTTCACTAATGAATAGTGTTTTCTGGTCTCTTAGAATATATTGGGTTTGATGCCTTATAAATGTAACCTTATCAAAGTTTTGGAGGTACAGTCCCATTCTTGCTTACGTTCATATTTCTCTATACATTAGCCCAATTTTAAATCCACAGAACTGCTTATTTCTTTTAAAGAATGTCTGTACCTTGCATTTACCTAACCATATTCACTTGGCATTAGACTCCATCCTTTTGTCACATGTACACTATCCATCCCATCAGAGGAAAGAAGTAGGCAAAAAAGATTTGGTTCAAATAACTGTAATTTATTTTGTTTTTAAATTTATTTATTTTTATTTTTTGCACCTTCTTAAAATTTAAAAATACAATAATCAATAATTATTAATAATTAAAATCTAAACATAAGTTTGCATAGACTATCGAGATGAATATTTCAACTGTGACTATATCCGAAGCATTGCAAGTCTCTAAAATGAAGGTAGTCATCTCCTAATAATAATTTTAGAAGTATATTAAAATTATTACAAGTCTAATACTCTGAGACATTCCTAATGAATTCAAATATTTACTCCCACCTTGTAGAAATTACTTACTTCAGGTCTGTGGCAGGGAAAGTATAGAAAATAAACCTGGAACATTTGTGCCAGAAAACAAAGAAGTACTCAAAGAATAATGGAGTTATGTAAAAAGGACACAAGTGCCAACTTGAAGAGGCTCCGATTTGCGAAATTTGACACAATATAAACATCATAATTAATTATAACAAATAAAATAGAGAAAAAATTTTGAGTCCATAGTGTTACTCAAAATGCCTCACCATTTTATTTTAGGCAGAGGTGGAGATGAAGATGCAACATACCACTTTATGGAAGTGTGACAAGAATAAATACAGAAGAAATGATTTTAAAAATTATTAAATGGTGAAATTTGAGAAGGGAAGTAAGGTTGACCATCAAATTGTTCCCTTAGATTTTCTCTAGGTTAGAAAATTTTCAAAATTAAAAAATAAATTAATTAATAACGTAGCAACAAAAGTACACTTAGTTCCCAGGATCATATTCTGTTCTAGAAAATAAATGATATTATTCCTTTTAGATTTGACTACAGTTTAACTGATGCACACTTCCAAATAGACAGGGAAACAAGGAAACATTCCAAGACACTGATAAAGATTTTGGAGTTTTCTTGAGCAGCTGATATCCATTGCAGCTTTATTAATTTGTTGAAATAATCATAATTACAAAAACAGCATATGCTCTTGTGGTTAAAATATAGTCTAAAAATATATCCCAAAGTCTAGTGTAAAAAATGCACTTTCACTACTTAAAATTTTTTAAGATTCACAACATCGTGCTTAATTTGAAGTCAAGGCAACATAGCAAAGGGAAGGAGTAATCAGCATTGGAGTTAGCCAAGCCTACGTTTAAATCAGGCTCTGCTACTTGTTAGCTGAGTAATTTCACACAAATGACATACTTTACTGGATCCTAGCTTCCTCACTTATAAAAGAATATGGATATAATAATATCTACTTCAGAATTATTTTGAGGAACAAATGACATAAATATGTAGAGCATCTATCTCAGTGATTGGCATTCATTCATTCTATGTGACGAGCACTGCCCTAGGTCTAGGGACCCAGCAGTAAAGAAAATAAAAACATCCATCTGCCTTCTCCTCTTAGAGCTCATAGTCTAGCAGAAGAAAGAAAATAATCACACAGATTACTACATAATTACAATTTGGTAAATAATAGGAGACTACAACAGGAGTATTTAATGGGCTCATAACAAACATTTTATAAAGTGCATATATATGCAGCTACAGACACCCACATACACATATATGCATACATACATTTCTATCCAAGACGAATCAAAGTCAGTTTTAAATCTTGAACCAGAACTTAAGCCCTTTCTCCCTGGTGATGGAGGATTTCCTATTTTAAACTTAGGATTTATAAAAGCAGTGTTTATTGAGAAGTTTATATACCATTTATATCACAATTCAATTTGTAATAGGCTATAAAAGATACTGCATAATGTTGAAATCACTGGCCTGGAAGGGAACAGAAGAGGTCATATAATTAAACTGTCACCTTCTTGGCAAGTTCTCACCTTAAAAAAAATTTTTTTTGAATCATATATTCTCTCTTTTGTTTATAATATATTTACATCTGATACACACTACAACATGAAGCTTGAAGACATTATGCTAAGTGAAATAAGCCATAAACAAAAGGACAAACATTATATGATTCCCCTTATATGAGGTATCTAGAATCAAATTCATAGAGACAGAAAGTAGAACAGTGGTTACCAGGGGCTGGGAGGAGAGTTATTTAATGGCTGTAGAATTTCAGTATGGGATGACTTTAAAGTTCTGGAGATGGTTAGTGGTGATGTTTGCACAACAAAATGAACGTACTTAATGTAAGTAAACTATACACTTAAAAATGGCTAAAACAGTGAATTTTATGTTTTATTTTACTGCAATATTGTAGTAAAATATACATAACATAAAATCTACATAACATAAAATTTGTGTACATATTTATAATTTACATGTATTTATAATTTATAATTTATATTACATATATGATATATATTTATAATTTACTACATTATAGTGAAATATACAGAACATAAAATTTATATATATATTTACAAAGCATGATATTTGTTATCTTTGTACAGGGATCAAAATGAAGAGAAATATTTTCAGTTTCTGTATACTATCTCTTATTTAAATTGTTTACATGTATATATTACTTTTAAAATCTATAACAATTTTTTTCATGTCTTCACTTTCTTTTTTTAAAAATTTATTTATTTAAATTAGTTTCAAGCATTGGTTTGACATCTATATAATTGATAAAACGATCCCCGCAATTGCTCCCTCCCTCACCTGGCCTTCCACCTAGCCATCATATTAATTTGCAGGGGCCATGCTAATCTTCTCTGTATTGTTCCAATTTTAGTATATGTGCTGCTGAAGCGAGCACTCATATTAATGCTAACTGCATTCCCTATGCTGTGCTCCTCATTCCCTTGACCATCTATCAACTACTAATTTCTACTTCTTTAACCCTTCACCCCATTCTCTTAGCCCCCTCACCCACCTCTGTCAATCACCAAATTGTCCACTGTATTTCTGAGTCTGTTTTTGATTAGTTTGTTCTTTTTGTTCCTTAGACATCCCATATAAGTGAAATCATATGGTATCTATCTTTCTCTGTCTGATTTATTTCACTCAGCATGATAACCTCTAGGTCCATCCATGTCATTGCAAACAGTAAGATTTCATTTTTTTTTTTCATGGCTGAGTAATATTCCATTGTATATATGAACCATAATTTCTTTATCCAATTGTCTATTGATGGGCATTTAGGTTGCTTTCATATCTTGGCTATTGCAAATTGTGTTGCCATGAATATTGAAGTGTATAGATCTTTACGAGTTATTGTTTTGGTTTTCTTCACCTAAATACCCAGAAGTGCAATTGCTGTGTCAAAAGGTATATACATTTTTAATTTTTTGAGAAACCTCCATACTCTTTTCCATAGTGGCTGTACCAATTTGCAATCCTATCAACAATGTATGAGGGTTCCCTTTTCTCCTCATCCTCGCCAATACTTGTTTTTTGATTTATTGATGATAGCCATTCTGACAGGTGTGAGGTGATAGCTCATTGTGGTTTTAATTTGCAT
>NW_011888806.1:3921522-3941830 GCF_000151845.1 Pteropus vampyrus | reverse complement strand
TAGTGACCTTGAGCATCTTTTCATATGTCTATTGGCCATCTGCATTTCTTCTTTGGAGAAGTATCTGTTCAGGCCTTCTGCCTATTTTTTAATTGGATTGTTTGTTTTTTTCATTTTTGAGTTGTGTAAGTTCTTTATATATTTTGGATATTAACCCCTTATCAGATGTATCATTAGCAAATATCTTCTCTCAAACAGTCAGTTGTCTTGTTTTGTTGAGGGTTTCTTTGTTGTACAAAAACTTTTTAGTTTGATGTCATCTCATTTGTTTATTTACATCTATAATAAATTTTAAAAGTAAAATTTACTTTCAGCATAAATCCTTATAACTATAAATATGAAAAGATAGTATCTATAATATGCACAGATTATATCATATGAAAATAATTTCAATTTAATTGTCTTTACTACTGAAAGATAAATAACAATATTATAAGAAATATACAATGTAAAAGGCTTACAGTCACCTTAACACAAATGCACTTTCCAGGATCATTTTATCAGCACCCCCTCCACCCCACCTCATACACAGTGGCTCCTGTTATGGCCATGTTAGAGAAGCTTCTTTGGAAGTTAAGTCTGGACAGGTATGCTCAATGCTACTACCTGCTCCAGGCTAGACTTGAAGGTGGGCATGGAATCAGAAGATTGGAAGAAAAAGGAATTTATCTTTGCAAGTAACTTTGAAGATCAGTCAAATGTTAAATTTAAGCAGTGATCTTCTAAAGACTTTTCAGTTTTTCACCTCTTTTGTAAAAAGATTATATACTGTTTCTTGGTTGATCCTACTGACTGGTGGGGGGTGAGGGAGGGTGTGAGCATAGAAAAGAGAAGGCAGAGAAAGGGATGCCCTGACCCAGGAAACCCAAAAAAGCATCTGAGTGCCTAAGATTTAGGCCTTTCTTATCTCCAAGAGAGATATAAAGGCTTTTATGAGTTTCTACGTTCTTCCATTTGTGCTCAAAGGCCTGAGAGGGGATGTGCATACATAATAGTCTTCTAATAATTATAATTATTCAAATAGTTACTAAGAAATTCCTTCTACAATATATACTTAGTAGAAAAAATATCAACTTATCACACTCTAACTTGAATCCTTTTGTTTAGATATCATATTAATACTTCCATATTGTTTGAGGATTTGAACAATGAACATATTTGCTATTAGAGTTAATTTTTTTAAGATCTTATCGATTGCTTAAGAAAAAGCATTCTACCTCAGGATGCACCAGGTCGCCCCTCCTATACCCTTGATCTAATTTTTAGCAGGATCCAGATCTGAATACATTCCAATTTTCATCAGCATGCATTGGTTTAGCTTAGCTCTAACTTGTGTTAACATAAAAATAAAAGGCCATTCAAAGTGAGAGGCAACAACATTTATTTGATCAATAAGTATAGCTTCAGAAACCACTGATTCAGGCAGAGGCCCAAACAATGTTCCCAGTAGGAGACAAAGGCAATGGGTATTTATGAGAAAGGGAAGGGGAACAATTACATCAATAGAAAAAAAGCCTTTCTAATGTTGAAGATAATATAATATAGTGATGTTAATTTTAAACAGTGTTTTTAATTTTCAGTCCAGTAGTCATAACTCCTTTCTTGATCTCTTTGTAAACAATGTTGCTTTAGGTCTAGTCCAAAGGTTCTTTTACCCTGTTTTAATATTCCAAACATTTGAGGCATAAGACATGCAAAGCAGTTCTGCTGGCATAGCAGCTCCACCTTCATTTCAAATGGGCTCCATTTTTTTTTTTTTGACACCTGAAAAAGGAATTCTTGAGGACTTTATTTCTCTCCACAGTGCCTAGAATGATGCAAACCATATTCTCAATGCTCAGTTACGTTTGTTAACTGCCTGACAATTTTTTTTCTATGTGATTTCTGATAGAGGTGCAATTTCCTTGGCAAATAGGAAGGATAAAGGTAGAGTTTGTCTTTAAGGCAGAGTCTGTTTACTCTTAGAATTCAATGGAAATAAATTACAGTGTCTTTACCAAAGTAGCATCATTCAGATGAAGGAAAAGAATTCTTGAAGATTTAGTTTCTGGGTTTCCTTCACCTATAAATAACCCTTTGGCTTTCAGTGCATACTCTTAACAGCAATCATAAAGAAATTAGAATTAACAACAATCTATTCCTAGAGCAGCTTCTAGCAGGTGCCAAACATTGTTTTCTTGCTTTGTTTATGTGAGCCCTTTTTACAAAGTCACATTTTGGTTGATCTGTTTCCTCTAGTTTCCTTTGGAAACTTATGTGTGCATTTCCTAGTGAGTGGAATCTTTAACAATAGATGCTATGTACATGGAAATAATTACTAGGAAAAAATGTGAAACAACAAGAATTTACTTTGATATTTACAGATATACAGATTTTCTAGATTGACAATTCAAGTTTCATTAATTTGTTTGTTTGTATGTTGTTTAGTTTGAAGATTTGCTTGTTTGTTTTTTCTCCCCTATAGAATTTGTTACTTTCTTCAACAAACTAGCCAGTAAATTTAGTCAATTTCATGTCAGTTATCAAGAGAGAAACTTTCATACAGGTTTGAAAGTGATTTATTTGAAAATAAATCCTCAAAACACATCAATTTAGGAAAAAAAAAATTCCAGCCCAACTGGTAAATTCACGAGTTACTACAGCAACTGAAGTCAATTTAAGTTGATTTTTAAAAATTTACTATATTCCTTAGTGATCGGATATTGTGATCGGATCCTCAAAATATTTCGAGAATAAGAAAACACAATGCCTTAAAGTTATAACTGTCTTAGGGAAGAATTGCTCAGGTGACTGGTAATCTGGAGGAAGACAGTAGGACTGGCCCCACACTATCACCTGATTAAGGTATGTTATTTATTTTATATCACCAAATGATGCCAGAATTGACAGTTTACAGGTATATTGAATATTGTGACTCAAGCTGAGTATAAGTATTTTGAATACTCAGTAGTCCTGTTAAGTTTGTCTCATAGCATACAGTGGGAACTTGTAACAGAGTATATGTCTTTACTTACTGAATTCTATTCGTTTTATTATTGAATTCAGCCTATCAAAAATCTCAAAGAAACTGAAAGATCTTTATTTTTTTAAGTTTTAATAAGCTCTGAAAACACAATAAAATATCAGTGACCCTAGAGATAAGTCAATCAATATAGTTTCAGTCAATATAGTTCTCTAAAAGCTAAACTATATCTTTAGAAGTGTTTTTCTTTGTTTTTTTTTTTTAAATTAAGAAACAGAATAAACATTTATGGAAAAAAAGAGAAACAAGAAACATATACATATATGTGAAAAAGAGCATGTGATTTTAAAGAGTTAAATAAATAAAAGCTAAATGAAATCATCTTTTTGATGCCATAGGAAAAAAGTTCCAAAATGCCTTGATTTTTACAGTCGGTAAATATAAGCTCCCTATATTTCTGCAGGATTTCAATAGAACTTTACAAGATACTACTATGCAAATTTTGGATAATTAGGCATATCAATGGGGGACTGACATTAGAGAGAGAATATAAGGAAAAAGACAATTGAGTTTGGGTCCCGTTACCAGATACAATTTCATCTGCATAAAGCTTGCCAGAAGTCAAAGTACTGCTGTACTCTGCAAAGGAAGTGTGGCATCTAGTGGACATTTCGTTTTTGCAGTACTTTCCTGTATTTTGCAAAGAAATTGTTATGATATAGATCTTTGGATTTAACTGTTTTGTTGTTGTCGTTGTTGTTTTAAATAAGCCATGTTTTCATCTTGCATATTAGGTGTGATATTGCTATACTAACTTGGCAATAAAATTCGAGCTGCTCATGTAAAAAAAGTTTAGAAATCTGTAGTTCTACAAAGTTATTCTTATCTGTGTGCTTACCTTGTATTCTGAAAAATATTGGAATATGAGATTATTAAATTATATTTACATTAAATAAAATTCTTTTTATTTTTCTTAGAATATTAAGTTTCATAAAATGTGAAATGCTTTAAGAACAGTATGCAAATGTATTGCTTCATATCATGAAAATCTTTTACAAATCAGAGATTTCAAGTAATAACAGGAATATTAAACTTGAAATTCATAGAGTTCTAAAGTAGATGTTTACTTCATATTGGAAAACAATATTTTCAAAATAAAGTATTTTAAACTAGAAATTACAAACAATTTTCAGGCTTTGTTGATTTCAGTTGTGTACTGACAAATAAAACAGCTGGGCATGGCTCCAATAAAAATTTACTTCTGAAATTCATCATGATCCAAAATATATTAACTTACTACATTACTGAGTCTTATCTCATAATTCATCTTTGTTCTCTTGTCAAATCAGTCAAGTGTTTTTTAAAAAAACTTATAAGTGTATGACTTGGTATTTATTAAAAGATGAACAATTTCAAAATAGTTTAGTGATTTTCTGTGAATTGACTAAACTTTCAAGTTATCAAAGATTTTAGGCAATGCTTTGCTCTGCTCTAATATATTATTTGCCTACTACTGATTCTTCAATGTTTCCATAGATATGCTTGCATATCCTGATAGAGTTGGCCTTCTAGCAATAGAAAATTTTGAAGAATAATTTGTGAATTTCAAGTGGGCAGTCTGAAATGGCTTGGGTTTTTGCCACTTGAGAGAAGCATTTACTTCTGTTCATTGTTTGGTCCCCCCTAGTGGACATCAGGTAACACTGTTAAATTAAAATTATTACAAAATTATCCAATAGCCAATCAAAGTAATAGAGACTAACTGTAGGTTCAGCTGAGGGAACTGAAGTAGTTATGTTTCTGTGATATGTTTGAATCTTACAGTTCACACTTAACTTGATATCTACCCATCCATTGTTAAATACCTGTAAATCCATGAAGAAAATTATATACTTC
The DNA here is from genome assembly GCF_000151845.1 of Pteropus vampyrus. Lineage (NCBI taxonomy): Eukaryota > Metazoa > Chordata > Mammalia > Chiroptera > Pteropodidae > Pteropus > Pteropus vampyrus. Next base: position 3,936,972 of record NW_011888806.1, on the reverse strand, counting down.
CAAAGTTAAGATCTTAATGATTTAAAAATATTGAAATAATACTTTTATATATTTGGAAGCTTTTTTGCTTCTTTATTTCCAAGATAGATAATAATCATTCATACTTTGTTTCATGAGATTTTTGTAAATTTGGAAATACCCCTTCATCCATTTCCTAAAAGATAACTCGCTCTCAAGATTATGCAGTAGCTTATAAAGTGTGCAACATTATTTCTTAAGTGGAAGGCTCTTCTCTCCCATATAATGATATCCCTCAGCATATAATATTCCTTCCACACCTTTCAGGACATGAATGAGAGAATGAAAGGGAAAGAATCAGTGAAATTTTAGTGCAATATTTTTGTTTAATTAAATTTGTTCTTAGTAAAAAGTTTAGTAAAAGTTTGAAAAAAAAAGGGAGAGGGAGAGAAAAGAAAAGGAGGGGAGGAGAAAAGTGAATGGAATTGCTTTGCAACCTCAGAGAAAGGGAAGAATTGCCCTGGTATGGACATTTCAGCACTGTACTATACAAATAGTCACGGCAAAATACAACAACTTAACACAAATACATTCCATGTACATAGCTGCTTCAGTATTAATTATAACAGAATTCCTACTAGTATTAAATGTGAAAGTTTCCCATAATGTCTAAAGCACTACACAAATATAAGGTAGTGCTATTAGTATTGCTACTTTTGTCAGCAAGTATAATAGCTAAGACTTATAGAATCTTACAAAATGGTAAACACAGTTTTAACTTAACTGGTATATATACATCACTTCATTTGATCCGCTTAACTTCTGAAAATTTAAAAACTAACATTAGTAATGCTAATAATAGTAATTGGGAATAAGAGTCTAGTAAAAATATATATTAAGTGTATAAATCAGAACTAAATTATTACGACCTCAATTCTGAGTAAATTCTTCAAAATTACAAGCATTACTATCATACATTATAGATATTGATAATGTTCTTTAGATTTATTTTTACATTTGAGAAAATAAGCAGCGAAAAATGCCCTCTTGCAAAATCAGCTTGTTGCTATAGATTAATATTGCGAATGAAAACAGTAAAATGACAAGGCTCTGTACCAACTTGTAACAAGAAAAAAATGTGTTTAATCCAAGATATTCATTTATTATGTTTTAACTTTTTTAAAAAAGTAGTGAACCACTTATAACCTTTCAAAGGCATTGGATTAAAGGGAGATTTACCTTTTCCTTTAGAAACAGCTCACATGTAAAGGTTTGGAAGTTTCCCAGTTGTAGGTTATTAAAGGTGTGGGTTTATATAAATGTATTATTTTTCAGAGATATTTGAAAATGAGTTAGTTATATCAAACATTAAGTAACTAATACTAATTTCAAGGTATTTCTTAAAGTTATAAAAGTTCAAAATATCAAATCTGCTATATCGCCGTTGATACTGTAACACCAACTTTTGTAATATTCACCATCATTTTTCCCACAATGAAAATGTTTTGCTGTTTAATGGTTAATTGATTTATTTCTATCTTCTGTAATATTGTTAATTTTAGTGATATGATCCGATATGAGGAATTACAGAGCTCAGATTGCAGAAATATTTTATACTAAAAAAGATTATTTATTTTTCATAAATTTTCTCTTTTGCAAACTAATATGTCCCTGATCGCTTTACAAGTGAGATTTTTATTTTTAATAGACCTAAAAACATAAGTACTAATATATTAAAACCAACACCAAAAGTATCCCAACAGAATAGGTTATCCAAAGAATAAATGACTTTCAAGTAATAAAAGAAGTGAATAGAAGTAACAATAATGAGGTACCCAGGCTGCTTTAGGTGTTTTAAAGTACTCTTATGTCACCGATTTTCAAGCTGTGGCTACCAGCCCTGCAGGGTACTTGTCAGAAATGCAATTTGTCTGACCCACATCAGAGCTACTGAATCTAAAACACTAGAAGTGGGACCCACCAACAATGTTTTAATAATCTTTCCAACTGTCCAACTTAATCTTCACAATGACCCTATGAAATTTATAATGTTTAATTTTACAAAAGTTAAACAAAATCTTACTGATAATAAAAGAGAGAGAGATCCAATTCTGACTTGTCTATAAAGGACACATTTTAGTTTCAAAAACATAGGTAGTTTTAAAGGTAAAAAAAAATAATAAAAAAGATATAACATGCAATTAATAATCATGAGAGCTGTAGTGTGCACATTAATATCAGACAGAACAGACTTTAAGATAAAAGTATTAGTAGAGACAAAGAGTGACATTTTAAAATAAAAGGCTCAATTCATCAGGAAGATATAACAATTATAAACATATATGCATCTAACAACTGAGCCCCAAAATATATGAAGCAAAAAAGTAATTAAAAAGAGAATTATAGGGAGAAATAGACAATTCAAGAATAACAGTAGAGGCTTCAATACCACACTCTGAATAATAATAAGTAGAGCAACTAGATAGGCAATCAACATGGATATAGAAGATCTGGATAATGCTATTAACCAACTTGGCAGAACTGACATCTATAGTATTCTTCAGCCAACAACAGTAGAATAATTCTCAAGTGCACATGGAACATTTTCTAGGATCAACTATATGTTAAATATATAAAGCAAGTCTCAATAAATTTAAAAGGATTGACATCATACAAAATATGTTCTCTGACCATAAAGCAATTAAATTAAGTGTCAAATCAGAAAAAAAAAAAAAAGGAAATCTATAAAGCCAGACAAAGATATCACAAGAAAACTACAAACCAATAACCCTCATGAATATACACACGAAAGTCCTCAACAATATATTAGCAAACCAAATCCAGAAACATAAAAACAGAATAATATACCATGACCAAGTAGGATTTAAAACTTGGAATGCAAGGTTGGCTTAGCATCCAAATAGCAATTAATGTGCTATCTTATTAATAGATTTAAGAACAAACACACATGATCCTCTTAATAGATGCAGGAAAGGCACTTGACAAACTCCATTTACAATAAAAACAAAAACAAACAAGTAAAAAAACCTCTCAACAGCCAGGAATAGAAGGAAACTTTTTTAATCTGATAAAAGAAATCCATGAAAAACCTACAGCTTGGGGTGGTTCTATAGTTTAGTGGTTAGTACATCTGCTTTACATGCAGAAGCTCCTGGGTTTGTGCCCCAGGCGAAGCCACAGACCATGCCCCAGGTGCACTCCACAAGCGCGTGGGAGGAGACGGCCCACCTTCAGAGATCCAGTTCTTAAAAAAAAAGGGAGACAGCAACATCTGTAGGTCAGGGGTGGAAGTGGGGCGTCGGGCGGGGATTAAAGAGTGGGGAAAAAAAAACCTACAGCTAACATCGTACTTAATGATGAGAGACTGAATGCTTTCCCCCTAAAAACAAGGTAAAGATATCTGCTCTCATTACTTCTATGCAACATTGTTGACAGGATAATCAGGTGCTATAAATCAGTAGTCCTCAACCTTTTTGACACCAGGGACCAGTGCTCCTGTGAGAATCTACTGCCTGATGACCTGAAGTGGAGCTGAGGCAGTGATGCTAGTGTTAGGGAGTGGCTGCCAATACAGGTGAAACTTCGCTTGCTCAACCACCACCACTCACCTCATGCTGTGTGGCCCAATTCCTAAGAGGCCATGGTCTGGTACCAGGTCTGCAGTCCGGGGGTTGGGGACCCCAGCTATAGACCAAATGTTGGTGTCCCTCAAAATTCACATGTTGAAACCTAATCTCCAGTGTGATAATATTTGGAGGTGGCTTTTTGGGGGAGGTAGTTTTTTGGGAATCAGTGCCCTTACTTATAAAAAAGGACCGCGGAGAGCTACTTTGCTCTTCTAGCATGTGATGATAAAGAGAAAATGGCTGCCTATGAACCAGAAAACATCTTCACCAGACACTTAATCTGCTGGTGTCTCGGTAGTAAGCCCTCCCAGCCTCCAGAACTGTAAGAAATAAACTGATTTTAAGCCACCAAGTTTATGGCAATTTTCTTATAGCAGCCTGAACAGATTAAAATATAAGGCAGCAAACAAACAAACAAATAAATAGTACCTACAGGAGAAAGGAAGAAGTAAAAAATTGTATTCATTCACAGGGGACATCATCTGATATGTAGAAAATTCCAAAGAATCCACAACAAAACTATGAGAACTGATAAGACCAACAATGTCATGGGACACATATTGACATACATACGAAAATCTGTTGTACTTCTAAATACTAGAAATGAACAGCCCAAAATGAAATTAAAAAAAAAATGATACCGAAGGTTCTTGTAATTCTGATTTGATTTAAACTGTAGTTTTCAAACACTTTTTTCCTTCTTCTCTTCTTTTCTTTCTTAGGACACTTCACCGACCTGACCTTCTCTCTCACCTTGATGATCCTTGACCCCTGAGGCAACAGAAGATAGTAGCCTAGTTCTGACTAATGCTCACAAGGTAAGCCCCTGGAAGGCCAAAGATGACATCTTCATCTAATTTATGTTTCAGCTTCTACCTTAAGGCAGGACAACCCCTTTGACTACCTCTCCTTGAAACCAGTTCTGAGTTCTGGATACTGGAGCTGACCTCTGAGTTGTTCTCAAGACCTGAAGAAATGATTTATTACCCTTATCTCACCTCTGACCAATCAGCTCTTAGCACACCCTAAAACTGTAACCCATGGTGTCTTGTGATTTTGCCCTACATAACCTGTAACGTACATGCCATCAGGAAGTTAGGACTTTCAAAGAACAAGCTCACCTGTCTCTGGTTTGGCCACTTCTAATAAACTAATTCCTTTCTTTACTACAAATGCCTGCGCTTGCGTTTTTTGGCCAGAGTGTACAAGCAGACAGACGTAATTATCAGGCTTCAGGAACAACAATTCTATTCACAGTAGCATCCAAAACATCAAATATTTAGGAATTAATTTAACGAAAGAAGTTCAAGGCTTGTACAACTGAAAACTACCAAACATTGCTGAGAGAAATAAAAAGCTAAATAAATAGAGAGATGTTCCATGTTCATCAATTGGAACAAGATTATAAACATAGCAGTTCTCCCCAAATTGATCTGTAAATTCAATATAATCCTGATCAAAATTCCAGCAACAATTTTTTTTGTGGACATTGACAAGCTAATCCTAAAACTTATACAGAAATGCAAATGATCCAGAACAGCAAAAAATATCTTGAAATAGAACAAAACTCACATTATTCCATTTCGAAATTTTCTATAATCAAGGTAGTGTTGGTTGGCATGAGGAGAGACACGCAGATCAACTGAATTAAGTCGAAAATCCAAAAATAAACTATTAAATTTATGTTCAGTTGGTTGTAGACCAAGGTGCCAAGAAAGTTCCACAGGGACAGGATAATCTTTCAAAAATTGGATGTTCTCATGCAAAACAGTGAATTTTGACTAAGAACTCACACATCACACAAAATTTAACTCAAAATGGATCTTAGACTTCAGAATAAACTAGCTATGCATAAACTAAACTCTTATGAGAAAATATTATGAGAAAAATTTTCATGACTTTGGGTTAGGCGAAGATTTCTTACAACACCAAAAGCATGAAACGTTTGATAATTGAATATTAAATTTTAAAATGTTGCAGTTCAAAAGATATCATCAGGAAAATTGTAAGACAAACCACAAATTGAGAGAATTTTTAAATCATGTATCTGATAAAAGAATCTTATCCAAAACTATACATATGTGATTTTTTTAAAGCATTTTTGCAACTCAATGATAAGAAGAGAAATAAGCCAGTTAAAAAAATGGGTAAAAGACCTGAATAACTATTTCAAAGAAAATATATGAATGAGCAATATACATATGAATAAAGTCAATTAGCCATTAGGAAAATGCAAATTAAAATCACTTCACAATCCAGCAATCCCTCTACTGGGTATTTACCCCAAAGACTTGAAAACCTATATCCGAAAAGATTTTTGCACACCAATGTTCATAGCATCATTCTTCATGGTGGCTGGGACATAGAAGCAACCAAAGTGTTCTACGATAGATGATTGGCTAAAGAAGCTGTGGTACATATATACAGTGGAATATTACTCAGCCATAAGAAGAGATGAAATACTACTATTTGCAACAACATAGATGGAGTTCAAGATAATTATGCTAAGTGAAATAAGCCGGACAGAAAAAGTTGAAAATTACATGATATCACTTATATGTAAAATATAAACTTAAAAGCAACAAATGAACAGGACAAACAGAGACTCATGAACATGGACAATAGACTAGTGGTTATCAGAGAGTGGTGGGGGAAGGGGGAGGTAGATGGGATAAAGGGGGTCAAATATGTGGCAACAGAAAGAAATCTAACTATGGGAGGTGAACACACAGTGTAAATATACATACGCCTTACTGTTAAAGTGTACAGCTGAAACTTATTGGATTTCATTAACCAATGTCACCATTAAAAAAATGAAAATAATTTTAAAAGATTAAAAAAATAAAATAAAATAAAATCACTTCACACCCAGTAAGAAGCTATAGTAAAAAAGACAAACAGTTATAAGAGCTAAAGTGGATACAGAGAAACTAGAACCCTCAAACTGCAGCCATTTAGAAAGTTTGGATATTTCTTTAAAACTTAAATATAAATTTACCCTACGACTTTGTATTTCTATTTCGAAGTACATACCCCTGAGAAATGAAAACACATGTCCGCACAAAGACTTGACCATGAAGGTTTATTATTCATAACTGACAAAAGTGGAAAATTTCAAATGATCACCAATTGGTGAATGTATAAAAAAATGTGGTATGCCTATATATTGCGATTTTACTATGCAATAAAAAGAAGCAAATTACTGAAATGAATGAACCTAAAAACATTTTGCTAACTGAAAGAAAGAAGCCACAAACTATAAGATTGTCTATTTGAAATGCCCAGAAAAGGTATACCTTATAGAGACCCCTCCCAAAAAAAATTTTAATTATTTCTTACCTGTTCCTAGGGAATGGGGATTGACTGTTAATGGATGGGAAGAAGCTTTGGGGGTGATAGGAATGCTATAAAATTGGGTTGTCATGGTTTCATAACTATGTAAATTTACAAAAAAAAATCATTTAATTATTTGTTTAAAATGAGTAGATTTTGTAGTATGTAAATTATACCTCAATCAAGCTATTAAAAAAATTATACAATTTCCACAGTGAGTCATGGGCCTGGGACTTAAATTATGGACTAACTTGCCTTCAAATCTATGTTCTCTTTTATGATGACTTAATTCCACAAAAAAACAGACCTTTCAGATTTGGGGGTAGCTACAAAGTAAAATATTTTAGCAAAAGGTGCCTTACAATAACAATATGCTTGTGAGACTTTTTTTCACATTCTTTGTCAAAATACTTGCTCTTAAAATTGTGATTAGTCAATGATTATTTGAAGGTCATTACCCTTAATCTGCTAACAACTTTACTAACAAAAAAATGTAAAAAAAATTTTGGAGTTCAAAACATAATACACTTTTAAAAGTGATTTGTTTTCCTTTACTGAACAAAGTAACAGATTATATGAGCAGCCCAGTCATCCTGATTTTTACTCCCTGCATTCTTCTTGGAGTGAATCACCTTAACCAACAGCTGCATATAACAGAATCACCCCAATACTAATTTCACTAAGATTTTTATCTAGCTCATTTTTCTACACCTCTAATGATCCAGACTTAAAAACTAAATATAGCGATGTATTGGAAAAATACAGTTCTGTTAAATATATATATAAAATGTATATATGTATAAAAAATATATATGTATGTATAAAATATATATATGTAAATTTTCCTTGTTTAATGAAACAGAGTAAAGTAAATTTCTAATCTAATATTCACAACACTCATTTCAGATGGGTTTTTCCTCCTTGAAAGTTTCCAAAAAGCTCTATGCAGAAAGCTTTCCCATCTCCGCTTCCTACACGCTTCCTTTGCCTAGCTAAGTAAGTCCTAGTAATTCTTGTAGTCTTAGTTTAAAAAATTAATTCATTTAATCATTCATTTAAAAAAAAAAAAAGTACCAAGTGCACACTAGAGGCAAGGTGCTCTGCTGGGTTCCGAGGAATAAGTAGGGGGAAACATTAAAATTTAAAACCAATACATAACTATATAATCATTACAGAATAAGTGCTATGGGGGAAAGATGGAGGTTACAAAGAGTAAAAAGAGGGGATCTAATTTAAATGGGATGCCTCCAAAAGCCTCTTGGTGACATTTAAACTGAAATCTGAAGTATAAAGGGCAACTATTGTGATGAGACATGGGAAGAGTGGCCCAGAGCAAAGGAGTAGTGTTCTGAGTGAAGAAAGAGCCTAAAGCTTGGGAGGACCTTAAAAAAAGCCACTGTGGTTAGAGCAGAGTGAGCAAAATGGGGAAAGATAGGTCAATGAAAGTGAAATGGTAGACCAGGCCTTGTAAGCCTCTTGAGGATATATTAGTTTTAATCCTAAAGGCAATGAGAAGCCTTTGACTGGCTTCAAACAGGTAAATAACAAAATCTAATTTATCTTTCAAAAAGATCTCATTATTGCATGGAGATTGGATTAGGCTAATTAAATTAAGAATAATTACCCACCCCTCACCCCTCCGTTTTTAAAACAGGCATTTTGGTTGGAAGTGAAGTGGATAAAGAAATTAGTGGCTCCAATTTCTGGTGTCATCTAATCTCTCCACCTTGGTAGAAAAAGGTAATCTCTGGACTACTTCTCTTGGGACGGGTATGACCAGAGAAGGCAGAGATGCTAACAATGTTTCATTTGTTTTTATCAAAGATCATGGTTTGGCTGCTACTGGGTCCCACCTTTGATTTTATGCTCAAGAGCTAAAGAACATCAATAAACAAGCAGGATGCACATAATAACATCACCAGGGTGCTCTCTTAAAATAGCAATTCTTTTGACTTCTATTGTCAAAACCAGAGTTTGGCTCCTCAATGATGTATCTCATCATAGAGTGAGAGCTAATTTCTCATTCATTAAAGTGTCTCTTCCTTTCCAATAACAGCAATGTCAAAGAGCCACAACAGAAAGCAACATGTTATGGGGGACCAGTGACTGTTAATCAATGCAAAAATGAGCCAGAGAGTAAAAAAAAAAAAAAAAAAAAAGAGTGTTAAAAAATTTCAACCCAGTAAATTTGAAGATCTAATTAATTTCATTGAGTGATTCATGAATAGGGCAGCATCCCACCTAGCAGCTACTTCAAGGAGTACTTCAAGGAGTTGTATAAAATGGAAAGTTCTTATAGGCAGAACTGAGTGGGACAAGAAGATTATTAGCAAAATAAAAATGGTTATTTCAAGCAAGATCATCTACCTTTGGGGCTTAGGAAATGGAAGGGGGTTTATCATGCAGATTACCTCACTAATATTGATAAGGAAATTCCACTGGTTGGTTTAAAATTCCACTGCTGGGAGAGGCTGAAACAGCAATTAGGTTTTTAAGTTTTGGTTTGGTGACTTGGCTTAACAAAAGTGACTGACTCCATTTTGGCCTTTTTTTTTTTTTTTTTAAGTGCATTTAACCTTCATTTCTACCCTGAAATCTTACAGGGTACCTCTTAAAAGTTCTATTTTTTTATTATCTCACTTTAGGGATGAGAATAGGACAGAGAATACCATCATATTTATATAGTGTTATAAGGAAGCAGAATTGGACTGAAATGAAGGTTTAAAAAAGTTGGTTTACATGGGGAAATGTCATGTCTGAAATAGCTTCAAAATAATTTGACAAGAGGGGATAAAAATGAAGTTGATAATTGCTAAAATTGGATGTTGTGTCCATGGGAGTTTGTTACACTATTTTCTATATATTTGAAATTTTTCCTAAGAAAAAGGTAAAAAAATTCATATGGATTGAGGAAGTGGACATTCTCTCACACACTATTAATGAAAGCATAAATTATCACAACTTTTTAAAATTAATGTGGAAGTAACTATTAAAATTAAAATCTTCACAACAAAGGAAACCATCAACAATATGAAAAGGCAACCTACCAAACTAGAGAAAATATTTACAAATCATATATCTGGTACATAATTACTATCCAAAATATATAAAGAGCTCATACAACTCAATACCAAATAACCACAATCCGGTTTAAAAATGAGCAGAGGATTTAAATAGATATTTTTCCAAAAAATAAACAGATGGGCAATAGGCACATAAAAAGGTGCTCAATATCCCTAATCAGAGAAGTAAAAATAAAACCACAATAATATCATCTCATGCCTGATAGAATGGTTATTATAATAGAGTTGGTGACGATGCGAATAAAAGGGAACCCTTGTGCACTGTTGGTGGAAATATAAAGTGGTACAACCACTATGGAAAACAGTATGGAGGTTCCCCCGAAAAATAAAAATAAAAATAACGTATGATCTAGCAACTCCTCTGCTGGGTTTTTATCCAAAGAAAACAAAATTACCAGCTCAAAAAGATACATGCACTCTCATGTTCATTGCACTATTATTTACAGTAGCCAAGACATGGAAGCAACCTAAATGAATGGGTAAAGAAAACGTGAGATACACACACACACACACACACACACACACACACACACACACACACACACATACATACACACATTAGAATATTATTTGGCCATATTAAGGGAAATCTTGCCATTTGCAACAATATAGATGTATCTTGAGGACATTATGCTAAGTGAAATAAGTAGACAGAAAAAAGATAAATATCATATGATCTCACTTATATGTGGAGCCTTAAGAAAAAGAGCCAATCCTGAACTCACAGATACAGAGAACAGATTAGTGGTTGTGTGTGTGTGTGTGTGTGTGTGTGTGTGTGTGTGGTGGAGGGGAGAGGGAGATAGGAGAAGGTGAGCAAAATATATAAACTTCAAGTTATAAAATAAATAAGTCCTTGGGACATAATGTATAGATAGCTTTAGCATGGCGACTAGAGTTAATAATATTTTATTGCATTTTTGAAAGTTGCTAAGAGAATAAATTTTAAAAGTTCTCATTATGTGGTGATGGATATGAATCTGATTTATGGTGATCATTTTGCAATTGTGGGAATCCAAAATGAACCACTCCAAGACGTGCCTCAGTGGTATGCATATTCAAGCTAAAGGAAATTTTAGCTTCCTGCTCAAAAAAAACTTCTGCTCCACCCTCCCCCACCTTTAACTACCTAGAAGAACTTGAAATCAGGGCCTTGCCCATAATAAGAGATTATCAAAGATAACCACTTTTAACCTATCTATAGGGCAGGACAAGTTTCTATTTACCAAACATTTGCTCTTATCATTCTATGACCTTTTGAAGCCCTCAAGGCACCTTATCTTATCCTTAGTTCAGAATTTCTATACACCCATGCTCCCTTTCTATCTTTGAACCTCCCTACCATGTGTTGTCTCCAACTCTCTCATGTATGAGGGGTTGCCATACATATGTATGCATTAAATTTGGTTATTTTTTTTCCTTACTGATCTGTCTCATGTCTATTTGATTATGAGACCAGCCAAAAGAATCTTGAGGGTAAAGGAAAGTTTGTTCTTCCCAGATACAATATATACAAATATCAAATCATTTTGTTGTACACCTGAAACTAATGTTACATGTCAATTATATCATTATTTTTTTTAAATATGCATACTCTTGGATTCATTAGCCAACTTTGAAATCTAGCCTACAGAAATAACTTTAATATTTATGTATAAGGATGTTCGCTATACCAACATAATAGCAAAAGAATGGAAACCTAGATGCTCATTAAATAGACCAACAGTTAATAAGAGGAAGAAATACTATAATCATCTCTTTTATGAGATAAACTTTTATATACTAACCTAGAAAATAGTCAATATTAGATCATTAAATGATTTTTTTAATTGCAAACTAATATTATTGGCATTATGAATGTGTCTATTACCTACTGGTGTGTATAACTTTAGAGAAAAATTTAAAAGGATACAAACCAAATACAGAGTGGTTAATGGAGTTCAGGTTGCTTTTATCCTTTACTGTAAATACTTTGTATTTTCTTAAATAGAGGGGTTATAGGTAGTTTTTATTTGTTCTTCTTAAGATTAAATACTTAGTGATAAAATTGAGCAATAAATCCCAGCAGTCTGGCTCTGCTTCTAACTACTCATTAAACTGCCTTAATCTGGAGTACTATGTAAAATACAAACTAATAATCTTAGAATTTGTTATACTTAGCTCTTACCTAGCATATCCAGAATGACTATTCCTAATTTCAAATATCTCTTACCATCCCTGAGTCAAAAGTGCCTTTAGTTTCACAAAGTCATTCACAAAATGACCCATAACATTTCAGGCCCTGGTTATTCCCTCAGAGATGTACTTACAGGAAAGAATGAAAGAACAAAGAACTAATTACAGAGTTTTAAAATAAATCACTGTTAATTGTGGTGCTCTTAAAATTGCCACAACTTAGTTTGGGCACGTAATTAAGCCAATTATCTTGAAAATGCTACTGAATTTTTCAGTAAGCAACCACTCCTCTGGCCCCCTTTGCCTTGCTTCCCTGCCATTGTTTGGAACTTGTTTTGAAGTACAATGGCCTCTTTGTTGCAGAAACACAGGTAGAAAAAATGCTCGAGCTCAAAGGTGACAGGATCCCTTCATAATTAATCCCAGGATGACCCCGCCCCACCCTCCAGAAGTTCTTAGGTTGTAAAGGTTCTCATGTATATGCCTGTTAGAACTAAGTCCTTTTAGCTCTGTTCTTGTCTCACCCTTCCTACCTCCTCTGCAATTTCTTCTTCCTTAGGGCATTTTATTTAAGTAGAGATACTAAGTTACATAAAGGAGGCAATGAATATTTTCTTGTCTATCCAACTAAAAGAATCTTCTTGAAATGAGTTGAGATAGGATTAGTGACAGAGAAAAACCTTATGCCAAAAAAAGCAAAAAATTTGTTGCTAATAGTGCCCAGAATTAATTAGATGGGCAGTTAACATTACTAATTTTTTTCCTTATCTCCAACAGCTTTTAGAAGACTGTGATTTACCAGGTATATTTTCTGGCCAAGATTTCTTTTATGGAAAAATTTGCTTTACCTAGACAAAGCACATGACACCAATTTAAGTCACGTGTAAGATTAAAGAGGTTCCATTTTCTTTCAAAGTGTGTTTTTAAATTACCCTGGTCTTTTCCATTCCTTTTTACAATATATTAATACAGAATCTTGTGCACTGTGCATGCTTACTAACTTGGATCTGAAAATATTTTTGCTCTTGGAGCTCTACATAAAACTCCACAACAGATGATGAATTATTTAAGATTCACATTGGTCTTACTTGTGATTTGGAGAATTAACTGTGTAGCAATATGTCTCATGCACATTTGTATACAGATGCAAATGGTGGCTATCTTTAAAAATCTTCCTCCAAGAAATATGACTTGAGTTAGCCAATTACATATAGTAATACCATGATGCTCAATGACACTTACTGGGTTCTTTCATCTACTAAAAGTTTTGAGGATTTTTTCCCCCCAGAGTGAAAGAAATGAATAAACGTTTTCTGATCTTCATATTAAATAACTGCAAAACTGCCTACCATGGCAACCACTGCCCATAAGGACCACAATGGGATGATTTGACTACAAGAAAGCACCCTGTCAACCCCAACTTGCTTCAGGAAATGATCAGTCACAAACAACCCTCCACACTTAATATTTAATAATCAATCTTTCATCTTTTAAAATGATCCCAAACTGTGTACCCTCTTGTGGGCAAATGTACCTGACAACCAATTAAAGTCTCCCTGCTTCCAAACTTCAGTTTCAGTAAATGCTCAGCAATCAGAGACAGTTTTTTTCACTGGATAAACTCAAACCTAACACCATTGAAAGCCTGATGAAATTAAAGTGATGGCAGAGGATTACCTTGCTACAAATTTATAAATAAATAGCCTTGTTAAATTTGTCTCATGTTTAGTTTCGTCTTTAACATGATTGTATATATTATGTTAAACTACTTCTGAATCTTATTATCTCAATCCTCATTATCATGATAATATCTATATTATGTCTCACCTAGAGTGAGAAATAGTCCAGGAGGTAATCTTCTTGCCTCTAATGTTCTCATATTCACCCCTCTTGCTAACAAAGTAGTCTTGGTAGAAGGCAAATCTGTTTACTGGGGGTCTACGCTGGGCAACTAGATTTGGAAACCACAGGATTTAATGTTATAAACTATATGAATATTCAACACAATGCCTAGCCTATAGTAAATGCTCAATAAATGTTTAAATTTAAGTGGTACTAATTGTCATATCACTTTGTAATATATAAAGCACTTGCACAAGAATTATCTCATTTGATTTTAAGCACAATATAAGGATTAAATTAATCTCTATTGCCCCAAATTATTCAGTCGATTGTAACCACTTAAATGCTGTATACTTCAAATGGAATAAAATAGATAGAAGCCGCTTAACAATATCTTCCTTAGCCTGAAAAATATCCATCTGCTCTTCCAATGGCATGTTGTCTATGATGACTGTCAACTTTGGGTAATTGGATCTTTAGTTTCTTTAAATGTTATTTAGATCCACTGGCATTAGAAGGACAAAAATAAAAGAATGCTGTTTAGGCAACCAACACTTCTATTACAAGGGATATATTTAGGGAATATAAAAATGAACATTTAACCAAGAGTGTCCTAAACCTGTACTTTGCAAGAAGAACGAGTCCCAAAACGTTGAGAAAATTTGCTGCCGAGAGTCTGAGGCTAAACTGTGCAATTCCTGCTCACTTCCAGTTGCAACTCCAGAAAGCATTGAACGAATACATCCAGATCTTTCCTTCTGGAATGCCCAGCAGGGCAGTCTAAAGGTGGTACTGAGGAATTAATAAACATGTACATCTGAAGTAGTAAGTGATCTTTGTCAATAAATGACTATAGAAAAATAGTAAATAAGACACATTAAAAAAACAAGACATATAATAGGTTTGGTGTCGAATCAAGTCGTAAAGAAATTCACTGTAATTATGGATGTGAAAGTTACATTACTGTAAAAATTAACTTTAACCTGGGTCTTGAGGGGAAATCATGCAGTAGCGTCCAGGTCCCTTCAGAATCCTTAACTGTGTAAAGTTCCCAAGTCTTAAGCTGTTGTCTCAGGCTTGGGCAACAGTGGGCATGTAATATTACATCCCTGATAAACTAACATATTGAACATGTGATTTAATATGAAATGTTTAAATGTCGTTAAATTTATGGATTTAATTTGACATGTGTAAATGAATTTGATTAATATTAGATTTGTGATTTTAATTTGAAAATTGTAAAATACTTTGTTCGTAAACATTATTTCAAATTTTAAAAGAAAATCCAATAGTAAACCTCTAAATTTAAACTCATGGGATTTGTTACAAAGATCTGTTGAGCTTGTAAGTCTTCCTCGATTGGTTGTTTGAAGTACCTGAGAAAATAAAAATATAACATTTGTGATTATATT
>NW_011888806.1:3911456-3920677 GCF_000151845.1 Pteropus vampyrus | reverse complement strand
AAAAAAAGTCAAGATTCCTGCCTTCCAGAGGCATTCAAATGTTTTTTGTTTGGTTTGTTGTTGTTGTTGTTGTTGTTGTTGTTGTTGTTGTTGTTATTGTTGTTGTTTTCTCCCTTTCCTGTTTTAGAAATATTTATTCACCAAATATTTTTCAGGTCCCCAAGTGCCAAGTCCTGTGTTAGATGCTAAAGATAAGCCCTGAGCAATACAGGCATGGTCTATACCTGTGCCGAATTTAAACAGAACTTAACAAGTTACAATAAAATAGACTAAAAAAGTACAAAAGAGAAGTAGATACGAACTTTTCTAATTAATTTAAAACATCTCTAAGCTATGTTTTAATTATGTACTTTACCAAACTTAACTTAATCTTAGTAGATATGAATGCAAAGGATAGATGTGGAAAAAATAATATTCTATTACAGTAAATGACTTGTAGCTGGATATTTAAGATAACACTTCCATTCCGTATTTCAGTCTTACAGATCCCTTCAGACTAGTTATTATTATTAAACATATATATTATAAACATGTTTATAACATAATATATCAGCCTAAATATGTTGTTTGGGGAAATAGTTTTTTAAATGGTCACAATTGCTATAGTTCAAGAATTACTTTATAAGTTTAGATAAATACAAAGGATAAAGTCTTCTAATTCATAAAAACTGTCTGAAATTATTTTTAGCCTATTAAATGCAATTTTGAAATGCCTTCTACAGGGACTATCACATATAAGATATAGACAGAAATATTTGAAATCCAAGTTACTTAAAATCTCATGTCATTTAAAAAAATCCTATAGCCTATAAGGTTTTAAGGAAAATCAGCACAGATAAGAAAACCATCTCAATATGAATTCTGCCTCTTGAGAACGTATTTCAATTTAAAAACTGTTTAGTATCTTATTCTTTTCTAAGTGCTTCATTCATTTCCATAGACTGAAAAGCATAACTTAGTGAAAAATATAATTCCATTTAACTCTTTCCTGCAACAGTTGGTCAGAAGCATTACCAATACTCAAAATTCAAAGGGTAGGCATAAAAGGCTAATTCTGCTAGCTTAAGAGTAAAGAAAAAGTATCACTAGAAAAGAAAAAGGCTAAAATTGCACTCCCGTCTGATTCCTTCTTCTGTCTCTATCCCACAGCAACCCTGCACCTCTTCCTATTCTTTAAACACTACTTAGCACACTGAAGTTGTACTGATTCATTTACGTCTTTGACATCATAATTTATTTTTCCCATGTTGTACTATACATTTCCTTTCACTCTGTTGAAGCAATAGAGATTATTTTCTCATAAACTCTGCCCCCTCCCCGCCACCCTTGTTCAAGAATAGGTGCATCAAAAGTTTTGCTTACCTTTTAGATGTCTCTCAGATAATCCTATTATTTTCACTCAAATTCAAAGATCTAGTTTGGTCTCTGTGGAGCTGAAATGCTTCCTGGCCACCTTCTCCCTGACTCTACAATCTCCAGGCTGCCTCCCATTTTTCACATTATTTCTAATCTCATTTGAGAAGACAATAGCAGTAGTGACTATCAGCAAACACTTGGTGCTTTCCACAAGCTAGTAGTTCATATCCCATCTCGGGACACATGCATGAATAACAACACCAAGCTGACCCTATTTCTGGGTTTCCTACTACTTGATAAGGTATCATTGCTCTTCAATTTCTTACTCTGTCCTTAGAGGACGTCTAAAATATTTCAGATACTTAGGGTTTTCTATCTTGTAGGAATTAGACATTAAGCAATACCAGTCTACAGAACCTTAGACTTAGCACCTGCAGCTGGCTCTGATTCACATCTGTTGGCTACTGTCTAGTTCAGATATATACAAGTTTTTTCTGTTCATGGCCACGTGATCAGAAATCCAAATAGAAGCAAGCAGCATGAATTATTTTGTTGATAACAATGATGAGGCAAGAGGGTCTATGTGGCAACTCTCGGGAGTGATCAAAAACATGTGAAAGTTCTAGACATACTTGTTTTCCATCAATTGGTAGTTCTCATGTTCCAATTCAAAGAGAATTTTTAATGAAATTTAATTTTAATGTTTCAAAATTAATTAATCAGCTTCAATTATAGTTTCTACAATTACATTTTATACCAGTTACTCAACATAGCACAGAATTGGTGAGGACATACTGGCATCCAATTTATGTATGTTTTTTAAATAAGTTTTTGTGTTCGATTTCTTTTTTTAAAATCTCAAGGCAGACATGCAGCGCTTTGGATTCTCAGGGTCTACTTTATTTTAGGAATAAAAATATTATATTTGTACTACTATTCCTCTTTGTTTGGTACAGATCCTACGACTCAAAATAATAAAGGTAAACTAACTCTTTTTTAAGCTAGCAGCTGCCTTTCTGGTTAAATAGAGCTGTAGCTGTCCTGTGCTTTAAAGCCACATTTTAGCTCAAACACAATTTTGATCTCAAACCCATACGATTAACCCTCGTGTGAAAGATAAAATGTACCTGACAATTAAGGAGATGGTTTCATTCGGGCTATTGTGATAGGGAGAACATTGGTTAATAAGTACTACCTCAAGGAAAAGGAAGTGGGGCTAGAGTTTTATAGAGGCAGATAAATGAGTGAGTTATTGAGAAAGGAGGGAGATGGGTCTTATACAGGAATATGTGATAGCAGGATAGTCTTTTATAGTTAGCCATTCCTTGGAAGAAAAAAGAGTAGGAAGAAAGTATCCCAATTATTGCCACTTTCCAGAAACAGAGGGCTCAGATGAAGTTCAACATTGTCAAGATAATGACAATTACTCAAGACAAATTAATATTATTTATCCTGAATAACTCGAGGAGCCGAATGTAAACATGGGGTGGGATAAAGCAAGGTCTAAAAAGTAGTATCTCAAGAATTCTTATTGGTATTGTTCCTATAAAATCAGTTAAACCATCTGTTGAGAGGTGGTGGTGAATGTCAATTAATTTAGAGTCCTTGAAGCCATAAAAATGTATACATCTTAAAAGAGGGATGCTTAAAAGGAAAAGAGAAATAATAGTATAAAAGTTTGTATTAAAGCGAAGAGCCAAGCATTTCCCTGGACTTCATTAGTGCTCTAGACGATGACTTGACCAGGAGAAACCTGGCCCACACATTTGCTGTTGCACTGGTGAGTTCTTTAAGGTTTTTTATCAAGTCATCAGGCTTTAGTTTGTAGCACTTTTTCCAATCCTGTGGAAAGGGTCAGCTGTAAGGCAGCCTAGAGTCCTGGGGATTTTGGTAGTCAAATTTTGGTTCATGATGCCAGGTCAGGCAAATGGGAGAACAATAGAAACAGTATGAATGGCTATTGTCAGATATTAAAGGAAACTGTGGAATTTAAAATTTGGTAAGGATTGACAACTTCAACAATGTAACTAAATCCAGTGCAATTCATAGGTAGGTACCAAAACTTGTTCTTCCACAGGGCTGAGGTGGAAGCCATTTAAATCTCTGCTCGATAAGACAAACTTTGCATACGCATCAGTTATCTGTAATTTAAAAAGAGATATTGCAAAAGAGCTAAAAGATCTTGAACTAGGCTTGAATCTGATAACTGGTAAGGTGTGTCATAAATGATGCAGTTTTCCATTAAATACAAAGTTTTTCTTCATAATCGCCCACCTTTTTATCAAAAATAATCACAAAGAAAGATTATTCTTGATCACAAAATAAAACTGATATAATTAGATCTATCTTAGTTACTTACATAGGGGTATTGATAAAGGTAAATTACCAACTAGGCCTTCTTGAATTAGCTTTGCTGGAAGTTTTCATAAGAAATCTCAGATTAGACTTTTAAATGCTTCTTGAGGCTAGGAAGCCAAGCCAAGACCCTGCTATTGATTTCACCTGAAGTACCTACAAATCTGGGTTAATTCCTCTCTTCTCAAGATCCCCAAAATGTCCTAAGTTTCCTGGGCTTGCCAAGAAGTAACCTTCCTTATTCACCTGTATGTCAGGGAATACTGTAAACCAGGTGCTAGGCTTTATAAACATTGCTGTATAAAGTCAATCTTAGTTCCTTAAAAGTGCCTGGTCATAGAGATTAAATAATATTCTGAGCAAGGTCTGAGTTGCATGACCAATGCTGCCAATTATGTAGTGGTAACAAGGAAGGCATATTCTTTTTGAACCTATGCGAATAAGTATATTGCTATTAAAGTAAGAAAACTCAATACTTCCCAAATTCTAGAGGGGCCAGACAGGGGAAAAAAAATTATTTACAAATATTTCATTTCTGTTTTAAAAAGCAGAGTCTACTAAATTGTTATGCCTTAAAAGGGTCTTTATGACTTTGATTAAATTTCACTTTAAATCCTAGTTCTAGAAAATATATTCCTCTGTATATATACCTAACCATTCTCCGAGATAATCAGCAACCCCTGAGGCAGAAGACTGTAGCCCAGACCTGACTAGTGGTCACACTGTCTGGACCTCTGGCACACTAAACACAACATCTTGATCTAGTTATGTTTCAGTTCCTGAGCCTTAAGGAATGACCTCGTGACTACTTTCCCATGAGACTGGATAGAAGAATGCCAGAAAAGACCTCAAGACATGAAGAAATGATTCATTACCCTTACCTCAGCTCTGACCAATCAGCTTCCAGCATGACCCCAAACCTCTAAGCCACAGTGTCTTGTGACTTTAACCTGTAAAATTTGTAACCTAAATGCCATTGAGGACTGTGGGCTTTTGAGCATTAGCTTCTCATTCTCTGGATGGCACAATTCATCAATTAAATAGTCAATATTTCTCCACTGCAAATCTCAATTGTTTAGGGTTTGACTGTGCGAGTGCCTGATGGACAAACTCTTTCTGTTCTATAACAGTTATAGCTTAGGAGAAGAGGAAGTTCTTTATATATGCAAAAAATAAAACATTGAAACATCAACAATATTCCAAACAAAACCCACAATCATGTCTCATTAGTTCTTTGAATCCTAGGTAATTAATTCTTGTACTACGCAGTCTTAGGTTAGCTGTCTCATGGGCCCATCTGTTGACAAGTTCTGGAAATCCTGACTTAGCCACTGGGATAGTTTCAAAGTTGTTTTAAGAGGTGTCATCAGAAGCCTGTTGTGGGCCCCAGGCTTGGCTATGATCTAGGCTCGCAGCTAGGAATAAGACCCCGGATTTAGAATGTTACATTAATGTAGTAGGGCACCTGCGCCCAGTTCATGTAAGCATGATTCAGCTTATTGCATCACGCATGTGTGGCAGAATGCCACTATTGTTCTCTGATGTAGATGCCCTTTGTGCATTCTTTCAACTGGGCGTCTCACCACCAAAACTTTCCCTTCTCGATCAGCTTGGTGCTGGTACCTGTATCAATAAACAAAACAAAACAAAACAAAAAAAACCCTAAAACTTATTATCGTCTTTTTCCACAGAGCACTGGTATTCAGGCCTGTAGCTGATTGTAAGAACTTACACAGAACTCTTAAAGAAAAATTAAAAACTGTCTGTAGGTATAAAATGCCTATGGTTAAATTGTTACTGATAATTTTCCAAGTGAAATAGCTGATGAGATTTCTTGACAATAGTACAACTGACAAGGAAATTTGGTTGTTTCTGTGGTATGCACAAAATAATAAAACAAATCAAAAAGAAAAAAAAAGCTTTTAGACAAAATTTCTATAAACATAATAATTGACTTATTTTCAGAGTGGATACTACATTGTCAATGAAGAAACAACCAAATCTGTAAAGAATTTTATGAGTTTTTCTGAGCCCGAACCAATGACAATTGCTAAGAAGCAAGACCTAAAATGCTCTAGGAGAATGAGTTTTGCAGTTTCTTTCATGCATGTGAAATTTAGGTGGGAACCTCAGGAAGATTACATGAAAGTGAAAGAAAGCAAGGTGGAGATTGGATTACAGGGTAGTTAATAAGATTATGTGCTGTCCTGAGGGTGGTTATGCCTTCGAGGAGCATTACCTCTGATGTGTTAACCTAATGCACAAGAACAATGAACAGGCTTGCTTAAGGTAAAAATAAAACTTTTACTAAAAACATTATATGCCTGGGGCATGACTACTCACCAAGACTAACCCAGTTAGGAATTTATGATCGGATCACCCTGTGAGATTACTTTTCATAAAACCCCTTTTTCATCCACAATATCTAATTTATAAAGAAGGCAGAACATAATTTTTACAAGTAAAAAACTTTGGATATAATATTCTGAGACATAATATACCATGAATACACAAAGCATATATTCAGAATATATAAAGACCTATCAAGAATATCAAATTAAATGATTCCATAAGTCTGAAGTAAGTCTTAAGCATATATATATTCATAGAACTCAAAGGATAAAGTGATGTGAATCCTCAATTGAAAACTACTCACCTAGATAAACTTCAAATTTAAAAAGTAAAGTTGTAACCAATATATTTTTTAAAATAACTAAAATTATGACTGATAATACTATACTGTTGTTTAAAATCAAGTAAGGCAAAAAATAAAATAAAATAAAATAATAAAATAAAATAAAATCAAGCAAGGCAGCACCAGAACTTTGATAAATAGAAACATATCATGGACAGCAAAGGCACTGACAATTCTCTAGGAACTTCCCATATAGCATATTTCTAAAATATTTCTATTAATAACATCTTACATTACAAATTTAATCTAGAGTAGGCTAAGCATCACTTCTGATTTGGCAATGTTGTAGCTGCCAGCCCCCGAAAGACACACGGACCACCAGAAATCAGTGAGTTATAGGAAACACACTCTTTATTCAGCCAGCTGGGTCTGCCAGGGGTACGCAGACCCCAAATTAAGCAGCCCAGAAATGTAGACGTACAGGATTTTTAAGCCCTATATCCCATTCCTCATTCTGTCTTAAACACAAAGGTCTATTTTTCTCTTATTCACTACCTGTTAACCCACAGGTCGATTGTGCAAGCAGGGGTACAGAAGCAGAAAGCTTATCGTTAGAATGTTATGTTCCCATGGGTGATAGCCTATGTTCCTATGGGCGATAGCCTATGTTCCCATGGGCGATAGCCAAGCAGTAATTTTCCAGCCAGCACATTTCCCCACTGGCCTTAGCAGAAAATCAAATCCTTGATTCTTCATGTGGAATTTGCTCATAGCCTCTATTTTGGAGGACTACTTCTGCTAGTGAATCAACTTGAAGTTCTAGCCTGCTGAGCTCAGTAAAGTTTAAGGGAGTTCCTACCCCGACATAGTAAGGGGGTTTTTGAGTTTAGGCACAACCAGCAATCTTTTCCTATGTCTGGAGTGGTCTTATTTAAAACCTTGTGCATTGTCATTAGCAAAGTTATTAATGCTCCTTCTGATTTTGGTTGTGGCCGGTCGAATGTCTGGGCTAAAGAGATAAAAAGGAAGAAACAAAGGGTTATACTTATGTATGTTTGAGTCTTAGTCTTAAGGGCCCATCTTCCTGAGCTGTCCACTCTCATGCTGCCTTCACGTGGGAGTGATGAATCCATGATGGGATGCTGTCTACTTTAACTGCAGTGGGCGTCGTCAGGTAGATAGCGAAGGGTCCTTTCCATTTGGGTTCTAGTCCCTTGGAAGTGAACTTCTGGATCCACGCTAAGTCCCCAGGCTGAAATTGATGGGGAAGTCTGTCCCCTGGGTCTGAGAGGGCGGCATGAACCCCAGACCAAATCTCCTGCTGTACACTTTGAAGGGCCTGTAAAGACTTAAGTAAGACAAGGTTACGTAGTTCTGCCTTTTTCTCATCTTCTATTCTAGGTACTAAAGGTGGGGGTTTTCCAAAGAAAACATCAAATAGGGTGACTCCATTAATATATGGAGTACACCTGGCTTGGAGAAGAGCAAAGGGGAGAAGTTCTACCCAGGTCCCACCAGGTCCTACCAGTTTCTAATCCTAACTTGACTAATGTCTTTTTTAGGGTCCGTTTCATTCGCCCTACTTGGCCCGAACTTTTGGGGCCAGTAGGCGCAGTGGAGTTTCCATTGCAAATTTAGGTAGCTAGCCAATTGTTGTGATACCTTTGCTACGAAGGCTGGCCCGTCATCCAACCCTAAAGTTCCAGGGAGACCAAATCGAAGGAGAATTTCTTGTAGTAGTTTCTTAGTCACTACTAAGGTAGTCTCTTTCCTAGTAAGGAAGGCCTCTACCCATCCTGAATATGTGACTATAAAAACAAGTAAATATTTGTAGCCCCCCACAGTCGGGGTTACCTCAGTGAAATCGACCTCCCAGTGGTCCCCCGGATAAGTTCCTCTTTCTCTATGCCTAGGATCTTCTATTTTCCCCTTCTTTGGATTAACTTGGGCACAAGCTGGGCATCGTGAGGCAATCTCCTCTGCGATTCTTCTCTTTCTAACAAGTGAAAGTAGGGGTCTAAAGCTTGGAGCATCCTAGTTCGCCCTAGGTGTGCGTTCTGGTATAGTTGGTGGAAGAGAGTCCTTCCAAGGGCCGTGAGAGCCCGATTTTTCCATCTGGGGTTGTCCACCACCCGTGTTGGTTCCTAGTGGCTCCCTTATCTTGAAAATATATGTTCTCTTGTGCCGTATAGGTCGGAGACGGAGGCAGTTCTGGGTAAGGGACAACAGTCAGTAGATGTGGTGGGGGCCCCACTGGCCTTGTGTCCACTGTTCTTGTCTCTGCATTGGCTCGTCAGTTTCCCTCAGCCTCAGGACTATTCCCTTTTCGATGCCCTTTACAAAGAACAATAGCAAGAGTCTTAGGCATCTATATGGTTTCAAGTAAGGCTAAGATCTCCCCCTTGTTCTTGATGTCCTTCCCAGCTGAAGTCAGAAGCCCTCTTTCCTTGTAGATGGCCCCATGTACATGTGCAGTGGCAAAGGCGTATCGGCTGTCAGTGTATATTGTGACTGCCTTATCCTTTCTCCATCTTAGCGCCTCAGTGAGGGCGATGAGTTCTGCCTTTTGAGCAGAAGTCCTATGGGGAAGAGCTTGTGACCAGATAGTGCCAGTTAGAGTTACAACCACTGTCCTAGCATACCTCCTTCCTTCCTGCATGAAGCTGCTCCCGTCCATGAACAGAACTTCATCAACCTCAGGCAGAGAGAAATCTTTGAGGTCTGGCTGCGAGGAACACACAACGTCAGTGAAATCTATGCAGTCATGAACGGGGGTCTCGGGGTCTGGATCTGGCAACAGATTGGCTGGGTTGATGACAGCAGCTTCGGATTTTACGCATACGTTTGGGGTCATCCGGTGCCTCCCTGTTGTTGA
>NW_011888806.1:3873775-3910226 GCF_000151845.1 Pteropus vampyrus | reverse complement strand
AGCATGTCCTAAAGGTTACGTCCTTGATTATTGTACTGACCCGTCACAGCATTCAAGGGCCCTGGAACATCTCAGGTTGGCCACTCCTTTGAATCTGTAACAGGGATCGCAACCACTTCGGAGGCTGGTCCGGTCTTAGATCCCAGGGCCACTCCCTGAGATCTCCCTGGGGCCTCCAAATGTTGTAGCCGCCAGCCCCTGAAAGACACACGGACCACCAGAAATCAGTGAGTTATAGGAAACACACTCCTTATTCAGCCAGCTGGGTCTGCCAGGGGTACGCAGACCCCAAATTAAGCAGCCCCGAAATGTAGACGCACAGGATTTTTAAGCCCTATATCCCATTCCTCATTCTGTCTTAAACACAAAGATCTATTTTTTTCTTATTCACTACCTGTCAAGCCACAGGTCAGTTGTGCAAGTGGGGATACAGAAGCAGAAAGCTTATTGTTAGAATGTTATGTTCCCATGGGTGATAGCCTATGTTCCCATGGGAGATAGTCAAGCAGTAATTTTCCAGCCAGCACAGCAACTTCCCCTCCTCGACCCCAAGTTCCATTCAGCAACTATGTGCCAAGAACAATGAAGTCTCTGGGGATTCAAAGATGAACAAGACACAGATCTTGTCTCCAGAGAGTCTTGTGGAGAAAATATACAGATGGGAGTTATGGAAGCACAGACTAGCTGCTCTGTGCCCAACCTGGAAGAGTGAGAAAAAAAAGGGAGATGAAGGTAGGTTACATATGGCTTTGGGAGAAATGATTCCTAAATGTGATGGTTTGAAGAGTAAACAGGAGAAAATACAAGATAATCCATGTAAACTTAAAAAAAAATTTTTTTAAGTCTAATTGACTTTATTGAATGATTCATGAATTGGGAAGCATCACATCTAGTAAATAGAGAGCTACTCTGCCATGTAAACTTTTTAAAAGAGCTTAAGGGAGTGAATAGATAAGAAAATGATGAAGGTACAGAGAAGGAACAAGATCTTTAAAGAGATTGAAATCAAGAGCACAGATCAAGAACACGGAACTACAAGAGTGCATTTAAGTATAGATTAAGTGATATGTGAATTCTTCCTTAATCAGTAGAATTTTCTCATAGTGAGGTCCTATGTTGAATGTAATTCATTGTGATTGATAATGGGAATTAGAGCATTTGAAGATGGCTAAATATGTTTGAAATATCTGCCAAAAAGAAAGAAAATCATCCAAAGACCGTTAAAGAACTTTCCGTTATCAATGATCCCCCTGGGAGTACTGAAGGTAAAAATGTTTCTGGAGGCACCAGTCAGCACAATGTGGAACCTTCTCTAGCAGGGTCAAACAGCCATGCTTTTGGGGAAGGCTCACAGTGGCTGAGTATAGAAAGACATGAGATCTGGAGTGAACCCAAAGAACACAAGTAAAAAGGAATCAAGGAAGTGGGGGATTTGGCAGTTAATAGTAGAAGTGGTGGGATAGACTGAATCAGCTGGAAGGATAGGACAACTCCGCTCTAATCTGAACCTAACGGCTTTATAAACAGGTCATCCTATTAAATCACTTAATCCTCACATCGACCCTTTAAGGAAAAGTGGCATATTTTAGAAACCACGGAATCACAGATTTTGTAGGAAAAATATTCTTCCTAGAAATTTTTATTACACAAATTCTTTTGAAACAACTTAGACCAAAGAGTATTTAAAAATTCAACTGATTTTATTAAATTTTTTATTGTAGATGGGTCTGCTCCCACAGTAAACTCTTTCGTAGCTGAGGATTTGGGTAATTTATTCAAACATGCTTTTTAAAGTTTATTCAGTCCAACAATTGACAAACGGATAAATAAAATGCAGTATAACCAAACAACAATTTGGCGATAAAAATAAATAAAATACTGACACATACTACGATATGGATAAACTTTATTTGTTATTTATTTTTAATTAATTCATTATTTTTTTAATTGAAGAAATAATTTAAATTTTTATCCCCCGTCTATCTCCTCCCTTCCTCCTCCCCACTACATGAATAAACTTTAAAATGCAGTTTGCTGAGTGAAAGCCAGACATAAAAAGTAACATATTGTATAATTCCGTTTATATGAAATGTCCAGAATAGGCAAATCTGTAGAGACATAAAATGGATTAGTGGTTGCCTAGGGCTGGAGGAAAGGGTGGGCGGGGGCAGGGAATGGAAAGTGGCACATAATGGACAGTGTTTCTTTTAAGGGAGAAGAAAATGTTCTAAAATTAGATTTGGGTGATCCTTGCAAAACCTTGTGAATATGCTAAAACATATTGAATCGTATGCTTTAAAGCATGTAAAGCGTATAAATTATGTATAAAGCTATTTTTTAAAATTTTATTCATTCAAGAGTTAAGAGAATTAAAATGTCTAACATTTCAATAATATGATAGTTATTAACAATTTAATAATGTGTAATGATATATTATAGAACCTATATCCTCTACTAAAAATTATCATTAATCATACCATGAGAAGATGGCAAATCAATTTAGGAAAATTATTTTAAAGTATTATGATATTTTGATATAATACATTCTGGTCCTTTTTTCTTGGAAGTATGTTATTATGAAGACCGAGTTAAAATTTATTTCATGGTACTCGTACTTCCATAATTTAAGTGATTTAAAACCAATTGTATTGAATTTTGCTTTATACTTATATTTTAATGTGACTTCAATGCTTTGGCCTCTGGTCCATACTTAACAAAATTTTACAGTTATTGATTGTTTTCATTATAAAACACTGCTGAATCATTTCAACAAAAATTAACAAAACTTTTCAGCATAAATTGCTAAACATTAACTTCAAAATGTCTCTTAGCCATTTTGACAGATCATCTCATCTCTTGGAGGGCTTTTTACTGCTACACCCTAGGGCCAAACTGAGTTTCCAATCAGCCTTACTTAAACTCTTCTTACTTATCAGCCTTTGCTTTTATGCATTCATTCACTCAACAATTTACTGAACATTTCTTATGCGCCAGGCACTTGGAATATGCAGCAGACAGATACAATCTCTGAAAGGGAAGAGTCCAGAAAAAATAAAATGAATCATTGGATAAATAATTAATTACAATAATGTGGGCATTGTGACAGTACTTAGCAAGAAGACTTCAACAGGTGTAGGAGTCAGACTAGGGCATTTCAAAGAAGGTGATGTCAAAGTTCAGACTTGAAAAATGAACAGAAATTGGAGAAGCAATAAGTAGGGTAGTTCAAAGAAAAAAAGTATATAAAAAGGTTCAGAAATAAGTGACAACATCAAGCTCCCACAGTTCAGAATGTCTTAAGAATTGAGTTCAAAGGAGGAGATATGGCTGGAGAGAACTAAACAGGTTTTGAAATGCCTAGTAAGCTGTTTTAAGAAATTTGGATTTTCTAAGGGCAATGGGAAGTCTTTGAAGATTTTTAAGCTTTGAAAAAACAAGATGAGACTAGTGTTTTAGAAAGATTAAGGTTTGCTTTTTTTCCTCTAAGATGATTCTCAAAACCAGGCAACCTCCAAAATCCTTATAATCATGATGTCTATGGACTTCTGCTATCATTTCCAAATAATTGACATTTTTTCCACTTGAAAAAGAGCTATCCTAATGCAATAATAAGTCTCATCTGTTATAAAGCAATCAATTTTCATGGGAATCTCTCTTGACTGGGAGCTTCTAGGTGCACTGGGTCAAGGACAGTGAGTAAAAATAACCATTTTTAAAACTCTCATTCTGGAATGTTCTCCTTTAGAGAAATAATGATGCATGTGTACTGTGGAATATTATTTAAAATAATAAATTAGAGATATTGACATAGAAAGTATTCCAGGTGTAATTCTGACAAGAATTGAAAAATACAGATAAAAATTTCCATAATTCTATTTTTGCAAAACCATGACATCTCATCATATATGTATGTGCATTAATATATGTATGTACATATTTGTATATGTTCGAAAATGATAGCATGAGCATTTACCACAGAATCTGATCTGAGTAAATTCACTTTCCCATTGATTTCCATCTCCTTGTTATATTCTTATGCAAGTACACATTTGACCACACAAAACAAAAGCAGCAAGTAAAAAGAACCCCACAAACCATCTCCCAATAGGAATCTCAGATTAGCCATGATTTTTTAATAAGTGTGAATATATACATATATATTCCCTCTTAAATTATTGAATGACTCTACTACCTTACTAACTTACTGCTTTCTTCACAATTCCAGTCACCTAATTACTGAAAGTGGAAATCTAAGGTGTTTCTAGTTGCCCACACAAAATTTTTATTTTTATTTTTGTACGGTGACATTGGTTAATGAAATCCAGTAAGTTTCAGGTGTACATTTAACAGTAAGGCACACATATATATTGCATGTTCACTGCTCGTAGTTAGATTTCTTTCTGTCACCACATATTTGACCCCTTCTACCCCATCTATCTCCCTCCTTCCCCTCCACCCCAGAAATCTGATTTTTGTAGCACATGCCTTGCCTTTTACAACTGTTATATAACATATATTAATAGATGTTTACAACTGTTATATAACATATATTAATAGATGTTAATTACTTTGAATGTATACAATTTCTATTTTTTTCTTGTTACACTTATAAATCATATTTACTAGAGAAAGTGCCAAATATTTTTTGTATACATAGCCATATCCACTTATACAATTTTACAGAAATGAATTAATTAAATCATAAACTCACTGTAATTTTCCCCTACTGCTGATTGTTTTGTTTTTGTTTTTGCTGCCACTCCCATACCTTTCCCTCATCTTGTAATAACAGTCAAGGTTACAGAATAATAATCCCAAAAGTAACACCTTATAGATTTACCATTACCAGGAACTGTTCAGAGTGCTTTACAATTTTAACTTATTTAACTCTCATGACAATCCCATATGGTAGACACAATTGTCCACATGTAATAAATGAGGAAATTGAGTACTGAAAGAAAAAGTAACTTGCCCAAAGTCACATAGCCAGTAAGTGCCAGGGACACATTTAAACCCAGGCAGTCTGTCTCTATAGTCCATGCTCTATTCACTATGCTAACCCCCACTTCTCATGTTAAGATAGCCTCCCATTTTTGTTTCTGTGTTCATGTCATTATATGCACACATATCTAAACATCTACATACACATACATATATAAGTGAGGATGTATGTATTGCAAAAATGGGATTACAGAAAAACTTTCCTACATCTTGTATTCCTGGCATGCAAGCACTCATCTTATTTTCAATACTGCAACAAACATTCTTTTACTATATTCTACCTTACTCTATTTTTAGTTCTAAAATTTATTAATCCCAAGTAGTGGAATTACTGAGTTGGAATATATACATACTTTTATTTTTAATTCATGTTGTCATACTGCATTACTAAAACAAAAGCTATATAATTCACTTTATATCAACATATGAGTATACATCCTTCCTTTGATTTCTACCAAAAATATGTATTATATTTATATATGTTAATTAATTAATTAATTCTGAACAGACAATACACGTACACGGTTCAATGTTGAGCAGGTACACAACAGTATGCAGTAAAACAACCCCCATTTTACTCCTGCCCCCTGTCCAGTTAGTTTCCCTTCTAGCAACTAATGGTATCAATTTTGAAGTAAATTAACAAAGGTATTTCATGCACATACAAGCAAATGCAAATATATTTTGTTTTTTCCTATTCTGTTGTTGACACATAAGTCTAACATAATCACTATTCTGCACCTAACCATTTTTACTTCATGATGATACTTGAGGAAGCTTCCAACAATGGCCTTTTTTTTTAAATTACCCTTTCATAAATTACCTTAAATATTGGTGTATGTACAATTATAATTGTACAAAAATGGATATTATATATATTGTTTTGTAAACTTTTTACTTGTATTTATCATTTAAAAAACAAAACAAAACCTCAGCCTTCTTCATTTCAGTTGCTGGCAACTCTATACTTCCAGTTGTTTAAATCAAAAACATTGAGGCATCCTTGATTCTTCTTTCTCTCACATCCCACATTCTCTCTGTCAAGGTATTCTGTTGGCTCTACTTTTATAACATATCTATAATCCATCTACTTCTCACTATCTACTCTGCTATCACCCTGGTTCAATCCAATATCTCTTGCCTAGATTACTGCATTAGCCTCCTAAACGGTCTTCATGCTTCTACCTTTCTCTTTATTCTCAATATCACAGTCAGATAAGTCAGATCATGGAACTTCTTGTCACCAATGTCTCTCTATTATACGAAGTTGAGAAGCCAAAAACTACAGTATCCTATAAGGCCCTAAATGATCTGTCCCAGTTACTGCTCTAACTTCTTTTCCAATTTCTCTTCTTGAGGCTCACTCTACTCCAGTTACACTAGTCTCCTTTCTCTTCCCTAAAATAGCAGTCCTATTCCTAATTTAAAGCCTTTCACTAGCTATTTCTTCTGCTTTCCCCTGATATTCTCATGGTTTATCACCTGGACTTCCAGTGTTTGATAAAATCTCATTTTAACAATAAGACCTTAATCCTAGCATTCCTTGTTCCTCCTAACTACTCTACCTTATTTTTTTCCATAGACTTATCACCTTCTAAGATATAATTTATTGTCATGTTTATTATTACTGATCTTTTCCCACTGCAATGTAAGCTCCATAAGGACAGAGAACTTTGTTTTATTTACTGAAGTAACCCAAGTGCTTGGAATGGTGTCTGCCACATGGAAGGCACTAAATAAATATGAGTCGAATAAAAGTATGGGAGTATAAGTTATCTATCTATCTATACATATACATATATATATCCAGTTTAAAAATAGTTTTAAAAAAAACAACTATCGATCACTCTGGTCAAGAAATAGAACATTACGAACACTTGTGAAAGTTCCTTATGTGGCCGCCCCAGTCACATTCTCCTCTGTCATCTTTTTTTCTAATATACTTTTAATATCTATAAGTTTTTAAATTAAAAAATTAATGTATCCTTTAAAAGTCAGATAAAACATAGCTGTGAATGCATTTGATCTAGTTACCTATTTTAAGGTTAGAGTTTAAACCACCTTTCCAATCATCCTTATGGCAATCATTCTATTAGAGTGTTTCTAATTCTTTAGCATGCTTGTTTTTTCAGATTATAAATTTATTTATTTTTCATCTTTAGGATTATTTTTTTTTAAGATTTTTCAGACAATTTAATGAAGAGCATGTCAAAGTTATATTACAATCTTTCTGCTAGAGAAAAGCCAATTCAAAGCTGGTCTCTTGGTAAACATGGTTTTACAAAGAAATAATTGTTTATCTAAATATTCCATCAAAAAAAGTTTGGTATAAAGTCACTAGACTCTAATCTGGCATTCAGATGGATGGATTGGTGACTAATAGTTAAATGCATTGTGGTACCAATGTTCCCAGCCGGCCCCACAATGATCCCTGCCTCTTGGTTCTCAACCCATGGATGGTTCCCACATTGTACTAGAATTAGTCTGTATGACCAATGGAATTCAGTAGAAATGGTGGCATGCATGATATGCAGTTATTAAATTCCCATCACTCTTTTTTTGAGTCACTTGCCCTAGCGGATGCTAGCTGCCATCGCCAGGTTCTCTAGTGAGGATCTAAAGCCTGCAAATAACCAACTACATGAGTGAATCTGGAAATGGATCCTCCAGTCCTACTTGAGTCTTAAGATGACAGCAGCCTCAGTTAAAAACTTAACTGCTATCTCATGAGAGACCTTGAGCCAGAACCACCCAGCTTAGTCACTCCCAGATTCCCTATCCTTAGAAATGGTATGAAATAATAAATGTTTTTAAGTTTTAACCTGCTGTGTTCGGAGGAGAATTTGTTATGTGTCAATAAGTAACTAATACACATATATTTTAAATTATTGAATTTTTTCTATCAAAGCTTCTGGAACTCATGAAAGTATAATTTATATGAACTAAAATAAATAGAAGATGAAGAGTGTCTGATTATTCTATTAGAATGTTTAAGACTATTGTACATTTTACTTTGCTGGAATCTATATACTTGTGCAAGCAAAGGATTAGTAAGATTGCTACAGAAATGATAAGCATTTTATATATATATATATACATATATATACCCTTTCTTGTGTTCTCTATTATAGACGGTTAAGTAAGTTTAAACATTTGAGGACTTCTCTTTTTCTGGCTTCTTTCATTTTTTAAAAAATTAATATTCATGGGAGATTTAGAGAAACATGGCAGAATGAGAGACATCCCCAGATCTCACCTTGAAACGACAATAAGCTGAACATCTAAAATTCAACAAAAAACACCCAAACTGCACACTAGCATATCTGAGCATGGGATCTGTGCATAAAAAATTAATATTCATGTAGAAACTGATCTGGGACTGACAGTCTGGATTCTAGTTTACAATTTACAGCAATGCAGAACACCTACTTTTAATGATACTCAACAATCTATGGGGACAGGTCTTAACACATGTGCTGCAAATGTTTTTTCTAAGACAATAATGATAACTATGTCAATTTCAAACAGGAATGTGTTAGAACGGGGCTGTGTGCCTGTATTTGTTAAAAAACTTAAAACAATCATGAATCAATGACCACAAAGATAAGATTTAAAGAAAACTGGCCCGACGGAAAACTATTATCTGATGGTATTACAAATTTTTTTCTTAAAAATACTAAAATTTTTATTTGGAGTTTGTTATTTTAAACAAATAAGTATTTTAAAAATCAATTTGATAATCCCTACATTATTAAATCAGACAGTTTTATAGACATCACAAGGACCATAAAAACAAAAAGTTCTTAGGCAACACAGAAGTACAATAACTTTATGAAACTTAGAAGAGCCCCAAGGAGTTTGCAAAAAAGGCAATTAGTCACGAGATCCTAAAATGGAACACAAATATATTTCAAGCATAAGAATCATTCAACCTAAGGTTTTCATTTACATTTGAGAACAAAAGTAATAATAATGGTAGTTATTTTGCTGGAGGTTCATATGTGTCAAAAGCATATGCACTCACATAAGCATCCATCTCTACTCTAGATCATCTCAATCTTGCTTTATCTTTTTCTTTTTAAAAAAAAATATCACTTTCTAACATATCACATTATTTACACAATAGTCTAGTGTTAGGTTAAGCAATTTACCTACTCTCATACTGCTCAAGCTGGGATTAGAATCTAGATTTCCTAATAACCATTTGAGCCAATGGATCCAGTCAACAAATATTTGTGCACCTATCATGCATCATAATAGAATCCATCCATAGGCCTAACTGCTCCTTATATTACAGGGAATATAAACTTTTTTGAGGAGATAAATGCTTTAAAACTGATTCTAAAAATTTTTATTGCTTTAAAGCTTATTTAGAATATGAATGAACATTAGTGAATTATTTTTTGTCATTTGAATACATTATATGACTCTTTCCTAAGTATATACAAATGTGTGAAACAAAATATCCCTTGCAGAATCAGTTCTTTTATCTTAAAACATTGTCACGTTCATAGTTAACTTTGTGATTAGGAACTGGAATTCAGGCACAGTAAAGACCTGTTGGGTTTGTGACTCATTCTATATAGATTTTGGGTGGCTTGGTGCCTCTGGCAGTTCAGACCTGTAATGACAAATCATTGTTGGAATAATAATTTTCCCCCCTCACTTTTAAATCCTTCATCAAATGAATAAGTACACTTAAATAGTTTAACATGTAGGCTGAATATGACAAAAATAGATTTGGGATTATGCTGTTAACACATCTTTCCCAGAATTTTTATTAAGAGCTCATATTTGATATTATATTTGATCCCCATTTTCCTCTGTAATTTAATCCCGAAACTCAACTCTAAATATGAAAGGTGTTTGTATATTGAAATGTTAAAAGTACATTTATATATTTCTTAATTATTCTCATTTAATTCAGTTAAACTTGGAGAGTTTCAGTCTTAGCTCATCATTCATTCCTTTGCTCCTAAAATATTTATAGGGCATCTATCTCTAAGAGCTCTTCAGTAGGCTTTGTCATGCAGCTTAGAGTCTCTGAGGGGTTAGTGAGAATTATATAAGAATGGATTAATGACTGGCATACCAAGCTGTGCAGATTAAAGCAAGAGTAGGAATTGAAGGTGTGAGGGGTATTATCCAACTGAGGAAAATAGGCGTGGCATTTGAAAATAGTGTTGAAGAATCAAATGATTTCGGTAGAAAAAGATGGGACCAGAAGAGATATTTCAGACACAGAGAGCATTGAATTCTTTAATTTAAGGCTAGTAATTTCCCTTAGTAAATAGGAATTAAAAGGCTGTTGGGATATATGGTAAACACTATTGATGGGCAACATAAAAGCATTTCTAACCCAACTGCCCCCTGCAACCCCCATCCCCACCCCACCCTCACCCCAGTCCCTTCTACTACAGAGCCAGGAAAACCAGGTTCTCATTTTCCTGGCCTCCCTTTGATCCAAGAATAGACGTGTGACCCAGTCCTATTAAATGAACTGACAGGGATAACCTTCTGAGTGTATTTCTAATATGCAAATATGTGAAAGAGTGCACTGTCCCTTCTCTCTTCTTGCCTGATGTGAATGCGATGATCCGAATTGTGCAGCTCTCTGGCGAACAACCATAGGATGACAACATGTGGATGAAATACTTAGAATGTTGCTAATGAAGAGGGAGAAAAAAGCTAGAAAAGGCTGGGTCCTTGATGATATTCTGACCAATTCTGAGACCAAAAACCAGTAGACTTTTTGAAAGAAAACCTTAAATGGACTTATGGTTTAAGCCGCTGTTAGTTTTTCTGTTTCTTACAGCAAAAACATTCATAACTAAAACAAGAAATAAGTGGGAGAAAGGAAGACAGGAAGAAATAAACTGACACCAAATTAAGACTTCTATGTTACACAGAAGTGGTCTTTAGGTATGCTTTCTATAGAACCAAGAAATGTTCTCCAATACAAAAACTGTCCCCTTAATCTACTTGTTGATGCTTCAAATTTTCAAATTCAATTAAACTCCTTGATGGTTTACTGATAATTTAAACCCAAGCCTTTCATTATGTAATTAAAAATCAAATTTAAACTGCAAAAATATATGTAGATATAGCCACTGACAAAGCGTTAATGATAGATTATATCATTAGCTCAGGAATCTAGGAAATGTGTCCTAGATGCCTAAAGCTGAGGTGTAAATGCATGAGGATTGGAATGTTGAGCATTTATTATATATACCTTGAACAGATAGACCTCATTCACACTCATCTTCACTTCCTTTTCAGAAGACACGGAAACATTCATAACTTAGTGCCTATGTGTAGCTATTGCTTGCAGCCAGAAAGTCTCATCACATCTTCTTTGTTCATTCTATTCAACTCCTCCTTTCAGGATCCAACTCAATTACCATCTCCTTATTGTAGCATTTCCAAATATCCACAAAATTAGTTGTATGTTTTCTGTGCTTACCAAAGTATGTCATTTGTATTTTTTTTAATACAACTTTATTCTGATTCTAAATGAAAAGAAATAGTATTTACCATGTGGTAATATTCTGTCGACAAGTCTATCTCCATCCTTTGACAAGATCCTTCCCTTGCAGGGACTAGATCTTATCGCCTCTGTATGCCTAGGACCAAGCATTGTAACTAGCCTATAAAACACAAAATTAGTGGGACAAAAATCAAATCGGTATCTGGGGAAGAAGGGAAAAACTGATAATAAGAGGACAAGAGGGAGCTTCCTGTGGTGATGAAATGTTGTATATCTTCGTTGTGGTGGTGGGCATATATCTTTGTCAAAACTCATCAAACTATATGCCCATAAGGGTGAATTTAACTATGCAAATTATACCTCAATAAACACATACTGTAAAAAAATACAGGAATAGGAGACCGAACATGAATGAAAGAAAGACATGATGACACATTTATCTGAAACTTAATTTCCCTTCTAGTAGTGTGCTTTTTGAAAGTACCATCTCAAATCAGGATAATGTTTAGCACAAATAAAACTTCACAAATCACAAAAATAATCTTTTCTAGTACACTAACCTGAAAGTGCTTTTCTAGTCAGTCTCAGAAGTATCTTATATTGATATTAAGAGGAGAGAGTGAGTGTGCTGTAGAAATTTCAAGTGGAGCCAAATTGAATTTGTAAAACATATTTTGTCTGTTGTATTTATCACATCAGATTTCTGATCTTACATGTGTTTGACGATTATCTATGTAGAGAGTTATCCTTATATACCTTTAAAATAGTGTTAATCTGACAACAAATAAAATTGATGCTGAGTTAGAGTTATGATGGATTACTAACCTATCTTTCCCTCTACAAAGGCTTAAGTTTGAATTTGTCTTAGAACTGTACACACAGCACCCATCTCACCCCTCATGAATTTCAATCTCTGCTCAGAAAATCCACAAGCCTAAAATTAAAAGTGAAACTTGAAATATGTGTAGCATGTAAATGTATACTACTGGAGCAATGTCTAGGTTCACATAAAATTCAGTTATTTCATTTCTTGCTCAGATTTTTAACTTGGCATTTTCTACAGTACCCATGAGGCAGCAGAAAACACCCATGTCTGTTTTCCAGTCTTAATTCTGCCTCTTACTAGCTAAAACATGGACTAAGTCACTGCCATTTAATTTTTCTAATAGCCAATTTCTTCATTTATAACATGTAAAAATAATATCTTCATGATTATAGTCAAGATTAAATGAAACTATATGTCTTTTATAAATATAATATGTTCTATTATTTTTATCTTGGATTCTTATCCTAGGGTATGGACAAATCAATAACTTTGTTACAGCTGATCATAGCACAAGTCTGTCTATTGGTAGAGGGAGAAGTAAACATGGAGAAATTCCAAAATGTTGTATTCAGTTCAACATATATTTATCAAGTGCTTATTATATATATAGGCATTATAGTGGGCACCTGGGATATAACACAATTCCTACTTTCCTGAAATTTATTATAACATGACTAAGTATTATCTCTGTTTTACAGTGAGGAACTAAGGCTCAGAGAAAAAAATATGCCAAATAATTAATTCACTGGACTGTTTGGACAGTTGCACATATAATGTATTTGTCAGTGCCTAGCATAGTTCTTGGTTTTACAGTTAATTATGAGCTACATTAAAATATCACCTGGAGAAAAATAGGTGGCCTTTCAAGCAAGTCTACACCACGATATGGTTATCATGACAACTTTGTAGGTCCAGAAATCCTGACTGGTGGTTGTCATCATTCAAAGTTGATGTCTTTATTTTCCCCAAACTAGTTCCTCCTGCTTAATTCCCTGTCTCAGGAGAGCAAACATCTACATCATTGTCCATTCCAGAATTCTCCTCTCCCCAAGACAACTTTCTCTATCACATCTCAAACTCTCAACAAATCCTGCTGATTCTACTTTATAATTTTGTTTCAAAATCTATCCTTTTTTCTCCATCTCCACTACCACTATCCTGGTCTAGACAACTGCTGCTTCTCACTTGAACTATTAAAAACATCCTATCTGAACTTCACTAGACCTTAAGTCTACTTATTGTCCCCTCCTAAAATTCTTACATTAAAAAATATAAAAATAATCTAGCTCCTATATCTCTCTCACTTTGATTCACCAGTTAACATTTTTCTACACTTGCTTTAAGCATCTCTCTTTCTCTGTCTATACATCTGTAAATTTTTCTTCCTAAACTTAGAAAATAACTTGCAGACATTTTTATCCCTAAATGTTTTAGTATGAATATCCTCATTAAGATATTATCCTACATAAACAGTACCATCATTATACTTAAGAAAATTAATAAAAATTCCACAGTACTTTCTAATGTATAGTCCATATTTAAATTTCCCTATTTCAATTGTCCCTAAAATGTCTTTTATATAATGAAAATAACTTCCATTTCCATGTAGGATCCCATCAATGTTTACATATTGCATTTGCTATCAGGTTTCTCTAATCTCTTTTCAATTAGAATATCCCCTCTCAAGATTTTTTGCTTTTATTTTATAACTTTGACTTTTTTGAAAAGTCCAGGTGAATTATCATAAAATGTTCCACATTCTGATTTTGTCAGATTGTTTCCATATAGTGTTGTTTAACTTGTTCCTATATTTCCTATATATCCTGTAGTTTGGAAGAAAGGTAGAGACCTAACTAGATTATTTTAAACATTTTTTGGCAAGAATATTTAACAAAAATTTGTGGTTCTGTATTAGTTTGCTAGAGCTGCCATAACAGTAACCACAGGGTGGTACTGGGTAATTCAAATAACAGAAGTTTATTTTCTCACAATTCTGGATGCTAGAAGTCCAAAATCAAGGTTTCATTAAGGTTGACTTTTTCTGAGTGCCTCTCTCCTTGGTTTGTATATGGTTTTGTTTTTGTTTTTTTTCTGTCTTCACATGGTCTTTCCTCTGTATGCTCTGTGTGCTAATCTCCATTTCTTATAAAGACACCAGTCATATTGAATTAGGGTCCGCCCATATAACCTCATTTTATCTTAATTACCTCTTTAAAGGGCCTATCTCTAAATACTGAGATACTAGGGGTTAGAATATCGACATATGAATTTTGGGGAGACACAATTCATCCCATAACAACTTCTTATTGCATTATATCAGGAGGCATATAATGTCAAGTTCACTAGATCTCCCCATTGTACGGATACACATTTCCCTTTGTAATTAGTAATTTATCTGTGGGATGAAAACTTGAATACCTTGTGACTATCTTATTCCTCATCATCCTTTCACCCATTTGTTTTACCATCATCCACTAATAATTCTTGCTTAAATCACTTTAAAGCTGCCAAGTAGTAGTTTTCCAATTTTGTTATTACTATACATTAGCTGTCATTCTTTTGTAAATATAGGCCTTCAGTCTTACTGCACTTCAATTCAATGTTTATAAACACTGGAGTCAACTTTCTTAACAATAACTGTTTGAAAGCCTTTGATCCTTTCCTCTGCCCTGAGGATTAAGTACAAACTCCCTTAATAACCTCTAAAGGACTTCAGCCTCTTCTTCCCTTGTCGCCATTTTACCTCGTTTACTGGTTTACTTCTACTCATCCTTCAGGACTCTGTCACTGTTGCCCTGGCTTTCTCCACCAAAATTATAAAAGTATTACATACTATCAGTATCACAGCATATAGTGTACTATTTTGTAATTTATGGTTAATTGTCTCACTGACAGACTTTACACTATTTGAGGAGATGAATCACTTCAGTCTTATTTGTTCTTATATTTTCCAGTACCTCTCATAGTCCTTGACACAGAGTAGGCACACAACAATAATTAATAAATTAATAAGACTTGTACTATATACAGATCTATGTACACTGTAATTTATGATTGATTTATAGAATTAATCTTTAGAATTATAGAATTTAATTAAAAGTGACTTTTCATATAACTTGCTTCCTGGAAGCCTAACCCCTATGTAAGATGAATTCTACTCTAAAAATATTTATTTGATATCAATTATGCCAGGCCCTGCTCTAAGCATGAATTATCTCAAATTTAATCCATAAAAACTGTTTAGTGTAGGTACTACTATTTTCTCTATATCGCAGATGAGGAAATTAAGAGAATATCACACAGCTAGTAAATACAAGAGATGGGATTTAAAAACAGATGTCTTTAGTTTCATAATGACTTTATAACTTTGATTTCTTTTTTTTAAAGGTCCTTGTTTTTAATTTATTTTTATTCTTATTATTAATTATTTATGCCTATAGCACCTGGTATTCCTAGATACGGTGGTCACCCATCCAAGTACTAACCACTCCTGACCCTACTTAGCTTCGGAGATCAGACATCAGGCTTGTTCAGGGTGGCATGAACCGTGAACCATGAACCATGAACCGTGGCTCCACTAGGGCACGAACCCAGGACCTTCTACGTGTAAAGCAGACGTGCTAACCGCTACTCTATGGAACCACATCCTAATTACTTTCTTATGAGGAGTTCTTTTTCTTCATTATAGCTCTCCAAAAAGCCCATGTTTTTGATTCAGTAAGGCTTCTACTTTCAAGAAGAGTATAGACATGTACAATGTAAGGCATTTATAATATCAAATACCTAAGTAAGAACAGCCCACATTGAACATATATTGCACAAAAATGTAAAATGTTAACATGTAATTTATCCCCAGAACTTTGTTTTTACTAAATCTAAGTCAATTTGACAATAAAAATAATTTTGAATTATATCTAATGTTTCTAGAATTTGAAATGGCTGAAGGAAAGGAATAACTTATTTTCTTTTGGAATCCTTTTATAAAGACTAATTCAAGAAGAAAAAAATGTACATAAAGGATTGATTACAGTGATCTACTTTGAATTAAACAGACAACAAAACATGACATTTGCAAAATGGCAGATACATAAGGATAATTTCAAGGTAAGAATTACTACAACACAAATGAGATGCCACAAGCGCAGTGGTAGTAAAATCTGGACCTGAATGTGTGAGTTAAATGGTTCAATGTATCAAGAATCATCTTGACATCATGGGTATAGACAACGACAAAATGGTAATGAAACAATGTCATAAGGAAACTGAATTGCAAGCACACTAGGAGGAAAATGTAAGGTCTTGTGTCTATAAATTAGAGTTTCTAGTTGAGAGTATCATGACAATTCTAAGACACGCATAAGTAGTAAAGGGGAAAAAATAGGGTGAAAAAAATCAAGTAAGGAAACATACAACATAAGATATGCTCTTTAATAAGAAGTTACTAAAAACCCAAACATTATATGCTATATTTAGAATTTAAATCCTACCTTTTCCAGAAATGTAATTATGGTAGTTATCAAAATATAGCAGGTAATTATCGAAAGGGTGAAAATAGTCCATAATTCTTAATCCTCTAAATTATTAATGGCACTTACTAGAGTTTTAAGTTTTAAAAGGCACATACCTTTTAAATCGTCATGGATTCCACCAGCTGTGAAGACTGAAAACCTCTTTGTTGGGATTTCTAATGTAAAGTTTATGGAGCACTAAGGGTTCCACAAACCCCCTGAAATCATGTACAATCTGTCATGTGCATATACAGTATTCTAGAAGGCATTCCATAGCTTCTT
Organism: Pteropus vampyrus; assembly: GCF_000151845.1. NCBI lineage: Eukaryota > Metazoa > Chordata > Mammalia > Chiroptera > Pteropodidae > Pteropus > Pteropus vampyrus. The sequence goes on along the minus strand of NW_011888806.1, from coordinate 3,893,122 downwards.
AAAAATCAGATTCTCAAAAGAGGTTCATGACTATTCCTCTGCCTCCTCATATTAAGAATGATTACTCTGGGAAAATAATTATTTGCTTACAATTCGATAGTATTTGGCTTCATTTCTTATTACCAAAGAAGAAAGATATCTTTAATTTTTTGATTTGGTATCTTGTCTTTTTCATTTCATATTCTTGTGTGGGAGGTAAGATTACACCAGTTTCCATTACCAACCAGGTGTGGTTTATGTTTTTAAGATATTAAGTTAAGAAGGAATCTAGGTTTTCAAACCCCATTTTTAATCTCTGTTGCTGTTTATCATTATCATTATCATTATTATTATTATTATTATTATGGTTTCTTATTAAATTCAATTCACATTTAGAAGGGTTGCTCCTTACTTGAGTTGCTTTATGATTTTATTTTGGTAAATATAAAGCAAAAATAAATTTTAAAAAAATTCCCACAGTCTTTCCTCCTATTTAAATGAAGTATTTGAGAATTCTATTAAACATTTTCACTGAGCCCATTTCAAAACTAACAGGTAATTAACAGGATCGATTAACAGCAGCTCTATTAGAGTTCCATGGAAAAACAGAACCAATAGGATATATATAAGCATAAAGAAAAAGATTTATTATGAGAGATTGGCTCACTCAATTTTGGAAACTGAGAAGTCCCTCTGCAAGCTAGGGATCCAAGAAGCCCGGTGGTATATAGTTCCAGTCCAAGACCCAAGTCTGAAGGCCTAAGAACAGGTGTGCTGTTGTCTGAAGTTACGTGAGGATGGATGTACCACCTGAAGCAGAGAGAGTAATTCATCCTCCTTCCACCTTTTTGTTCTATTCAAGCCCTTAATGGACTGGATAAAGTCCAACCACATAGTTGAAGGCAATCTTCTTTACTCAGTCTACCAATTCAAATGCTAATGTCTTCCTGAGACACCCTTACAGACACACCCAGAAATAATGTTTTACCAGCTCTCTTAGCTCAGTCAAATTGACACATAAAATTAACCATTATAGCAGTTTCATATAAATATTTATTTTAATTTAAAAGGTGAATTCTACACCCACAGCGACCCTTGAAGCAATAATTTCTGAAATTTTAGTCACCACATTTGAATAGCCCTATTAATAAAGTTCTATTTTATAGTCTATATTCTAGGAGCTTCTTTTATTTTTATTTATCTAGGAATTTCATTTTAATTACCATGTCGAATCACATAAAACACCTTCACACAAATTAGAAATAATAATGCTTTTCTATAATTAAGTATATATTGCTAAAGAAGTACATTCAATCTCATTTATACTACTGAGAAAGAGGAATTGGACATTATCGTGGGAGATAATTCTTCTGGCAAAGAAGGCAGAAAGCGTGAAGATACTTAAACAAAGTCTATTAAATAATGGTGCTTGAACTCAGCTACCCCAAACTAGAGGTAAATAGGAAATGAGCCTATGATTTTTCAGACAGTTGCTGCATCAAGGTATTAAATTATGGAGAAATAAGGAACATTTTAATTCTAACTCGAAATATCAATACACTTGAGATAAAAATGTAGAAAAAGGTGTGAATATGTTCCAATTATCTATTACTGCATAACAAACTACTCCCAAAATTTAGTGGTTTAAAACAATAGCCATTTTATTGTATCTCATGATTTTGTAGGTCAGGAATTTGGGCCAAGCTTGCTGAGTGAGTCAAATTTTATCATTTTTTTCTCATATACTTTATAGTTAGAATACTTTTATAAAGAGACACTTTCCTTTATCTACGGTTTGATTACGTAGTAGAACTCTACACAGACTAATGGCAGGATAAAAGCTAGATTCTTTTCCTCTACTTACCAGTTTTCATGATGATGAATTGTATTCCTTTCATTTTCCAAAGACAATCAGTTTTTTTTTTTTAATACTATATAGAGCTCTTGGATTTAAACATATTTAATGGCTTTCGAAAAACTGCAATTTTTAATCTTTTTGAAATTCAAATTGCTCTATCTTTGGCCAGTAGTAGGAGCCTCTTCAAAATGATTATTAGATCTTTTGATATGAAGTTAGTGGTCTTAGATCAGTGGTCTCCAACCTTTTTTGGCACCAGGGACCTGTGCTCCTATGAGAATCTAATGCCTGATGATCTGAGGTAGAGCTGAAGAGGTGATGTGAGTGCTGGGGACATGATGTTAGTCGTCTTAGATCAGCAGTCCTCAACCTTTTTTGGCACCAGGTACCTGTGCTCCTATGAAAATCTAATGCCTGATGATATGAAGTGGAGCTGAGGAAGTAATGTGAGTGCTGGGGAGAGGGTGCAAATATAGATGAAGCTTCACTAGCTTACCTGCTGCTCACCTCCTGCTGTGCAGCCAGGTTCCTAACAGGCCATGGACAGGTACCAGTCCACAGCCTGGGGGTTGGGGACTCCTGTCTTATATAACTTCTTTTCTTTTTGGAATAGGAAGATATTCCAGGCTCATCCTGAACATTTCCTGATCCAGATTGGAATCTGTCCTTTTTCTAAGAAGTCCTGATTTCCTTTAATGGTAAATGATATTTCAAGACCATGATCTTGGAGGTAGGGATGTAAGTTTATTGGGCTAGTCAATTCCTAGACCTTTTCAGTGGACACAGAGAAACACACACACACACACACACACACACACACACACACACACACACACACGTTATATATGTATATATATAGTATGTGCCTGTGTGTGTGTGCACACACATATCAAACTTCCTAAGTTCTTACTGATATTTCTAATTCAATATCAATAAAAGACCTAATAAAAGACCACTCTGCACTCTAGGATTTGCACCGTAACCTCTATCACATCTAAAACTTCTTTTACTTGAGAATCCTTATTCTCAAAGAAACAGGAAATTATAGTTATTCATTTGTTTTATCCAAGAACATATTCCTAACAGTCTCAGAATAACAATACTAATACACTTGCTGCAATATAATTACTGAAATGTTAAAAAATATTTTTTTCACATGTTCCTACTATTCTCTCTCCATTTTAACAGATGTGCATTGACAGATCATATAAGCATTATATAATAAAATCTTTTCCTTTTAATCCTCATACTATCTTTGGTCTATAAACTATATAGTTAATGCTCAATATCTGTCTTTACATCATTGTCTATATAAACGTTTTGGTTTTATGCAGCTCATTCTCTAATATATTCTTCAGGAGTGCTTAGGAGAACAATTTTCACAGAGTTCTTGCATGTTAATAGTTTATTTGTGACTTTGTATTTGAAAGGCACTTTCGCTCAATATAAAATACCTGGATTACATTTTATTTCCTGAAACTTCCTAAATATTATACCTTATTTTTTTCTGGCATGAAGCCTGGCTGTTAAAACTGTGATGAGAATGCAATTTTCTTTCCCTTATAGGTCACTTGCTTTTGTCTAATAGTTCAAGGAACTTGCAAAATTTTTCTTTAAAATCTATGTTTTCCTAGAATATGTCTTGGTGTTGGATAACTGAGTTGATAAGATGTGTCCTTTCAATACATAGTTTCACATCTTTATATGTTTCAGGAAATGTTTTTTGAATTACAGTTTTTAGTTATCTCTTCTACTCCTTTGCTTTGGTTTCCTTCTGTAGTGACTCCTATTGTAATTATGTTGTATTTTCTTTGCTTATTTTCAATATTCATTATTTTCTTTTGAAATCTACCTACCTTTCTATTTTCATCCCCCCCCCCCCCCCCGCCCCGCTCCCGTTTCACTCTCTATTTCTCTTAAGGCATTTTCTGTTAGGTTTGTTTATCTATGTGTTACATAAATTTTTTAAAATTCTGGTTTATATTGTTCTTCTATAGGATGTATCATTTTGAAGATATTCAATTTGTTTTAAAATTTATTTGTGTTTATCTAAATGGTTCGTGTTCATCTATATGGATATTTTATCTAGTTATTAATATCATTCATTTACTCAATAAATATTTATTTAGCATGTACTATGTGCAGACATGCTTTGTAACCTAAAATTGCACCATACTAGCCAATCAAGGTTATTGTTTTATGCAACTCAAATTTTGTGGTTGTTTGCTATGCAACAAAAAGCTATTACACCACATTTGTAATTATTAACTCCTGTTTTAGTTTCAACAATATACTTTTACACCATGAATTCTCTGTTCTTGAAATCCTCACTTTTGATCTTGTCATTTGGATTTATGTCTTTAGAAATACTTTAAAAAAATATACTTTCCAGGAATTAAAAGTTTGAAATAGTTTTTTCTTCCATAAATGCATAATATGACATATATGTGATGTAGAAAATTCTTGAGTCACAGTACTTTCCCACCACATCTTTGTAGATGTTGCCTCATTTCCTATTATTTTGTGTAATGAACAAATTTTGACTGATTTTTTTTTTTTTTGCTCCTTCGTAGGCTGTAGATTTTTTCCCAGAAAAAAAAAAAACTTGCAAGACATTTTTTAAATTCCTGAAATTAAAAAAAAAATTCTTCAGTATATTTTTAGTTAAGTCTCTTTTAATTGATTCTGCCTTAAATTCAGTGAGTTCTTTCACTTGCAAATGAAAGAATTCATGAAAGAATTCATAAACATTTTCTATCATATTTTTAATTATTTATTCTGTTCATTTTGTGCATGTGTATTCTTTTCTATGATTTTATTAATTAATCAAAATTGTTTCTCAGTTCTATGACTCCTATATTTATTGTTTCTTTAAATCTCATTGATTTCATCTGTCTTTTTCATCTGCATTCAATGTTTTCAAATTCTTCTTTCATATCAAAAATTAAAGGTCACTTTAAAAAAATTGTTAGGTTTAATGAATTATAATTTATAAATGGTAAGATTAATCCCCTTTAAATCTATAGCTGAGTAAGATTTGACAAACATATTTAATCATCACCATAATCAGTCCATTCTGGGAAAGAGCAGAGTGAGACAAGTAGAGGACCAAAGCCTTTGGAGAATGACAATATTTGGGGTCAGAAGGAAGAAAAATCAGAGGACTAGTTTTCAGCCCCAATTCCTGCTATCATTATAGAAGACATCGGGGTCCGTGTAAAGAATTCTTCCACTCTCTTGACTTCTGTTATGGGCTGAATGGTGTCCCCCCCGCTCCAAAATTCATATGTTGAAGTTCTAACCCCCATATCTCAGAATGTGACTTTACTTGGAGATGGGGCCTTCAGAGAGCTAACTAAGTTAAAATGTGGTCATTAGGGTGGGTCCTAACCCAATAAGACTGGTATCCTTCTAAGAAGAGTCAATTAGACACAGACAAGTACAGAGAAAAAGACTGTGTAAAGACATAAGGAGAAAACGTCCATCAATAAGTCAAAGAATGAAGCTTGAAACAGATCCTTTCCTCACAGTCCTCAGAAAAAACCAACCTTGTCAACACCTTGTTATTGGACTTGTAGCCTTCAGAGTTGAGAGAAAATGAATTTCTGTTGTATAAGCCAACCAGTCTGTGATACTTTGTTATGATAGTCTGTGATTCTTTGTTATACACATCTTTAATCTTCTGATCCATCATCAAGAAAAATCCCAATCATGGATCATTCCAATCCTCCCAGGTCAATGAATGCTGCAGAACCACCCCACCTTTAGAACTGGGCAAGAGTGGTTCCTATACCGGACCAAGTGCCTTAGAGTGCTCAGTATTGCTCTTTCTCATGCATGCCCAACCCCAAAAGGCCAGGAATCTGTGGGACCAAGAAGACGTGTTCCCTCAGAACCTGTGCCTTAACTTTTTAGACAATGGTTTTGGGTACCTGGTCTCTGAAATTCCCTGTTTGCACAGCTCCAATAAAGTTGACAGTGACTTTTCTCTAAGTCCTTCTTACTGAAGACCAACAGTGCTTCTAGTATCTATATCCTTAGACCCAACATATAGCAAAAGGCTCCTAGGCCAAAGAGGTGACCAAGCAGTAAAGTGTGGGGTAGGTTTGCTAAGTAAAATAAAGGAAACCTTGTTAAACTGAGTATCAGACAGACAAAAAATAATTTTTTGGTATAAGTAAGTTCCAAATATTGCATGGGACATACTTATTCTAAAAAAGTATTATTTATCTAAAATTCAAATTTAACAGAGAATTTTTTTTTTTTTTTTTTTTTTTTTACAAATATGGCAACCCTAGGTGGGGTCAGAGAGTTGGGATCCGAGTGGAAGGAGGTGATACAGGGAAGGCAGAATACATGGGCCAACTTATTTTCCTTGTCTGACACATAGGAATTCTAAATTCAACCTTGTTATCTAGGTCATTTTCAAAATAGGACAACAGAATATATTTTATTTTTACATTTCATTAGCTGTATTTATGTTTAAATATTTAGACATACGGTATGCAGGTCTTTGCCTAGTCATTCACCTAGTGGAATCCATTTTCTATGTTAGATCTTTCTTAATATAAAACAAATATTCTTTTTTTAAATTACAAGTTAATACTGTTTTGTATATTCGCAAGTTGGTAAGAGATCTTAAAGCAAATATTCCTCATCAAAAATAATGTACAATTTATAAGTTGATGCATCCTTTGATCACACCATTTAACAGGCATGCAAAAAAAATAGTGCATGTCATGGGATATCAAAAATAGGCATAATGGAAATCTCAATCTTTCAGGCTGAAATTTCTGGGTCCGGACACTTGTTTTACAAGTGTGCCCACATCTGATAAATCTATGGGTTCATGTTGCAATTCAAAACACTGGTTTATAAAGCAATGCCAATTTAAGTTTACAATGACCAATATATTTGGCAGAATAATAATTTGTAGTAATGCCTTTTTAACAAGAGGATCAAATTATAACTCGGAAAACTGTCTTAGTCTAATGTTAGAACAACGGGAGCAAATATTCTTAAAGTAATATTTCCATCAAGATAAGGGAACTGTCATATTCCACTCTAAGAACAATTCAGTCAACAGTGGGGAGGCAGTTCATATACTTTGAAGCTCAATATACCCGGGTTTTAACTCCTTACTAATAAACTACTTAAAATCTGCAGGCCTCAGGTTACTTATTTCCTAAAAATAGGCTTCTTTCAAGGGTTCATATTATACATGTAAAGCATTTAGTACATTATTATACTGTCTGTATGTTACAGAAACTATAGATTATAATGTATCAAACATTATATAATACATTTTGCTATTTATTATCACTGTGCTACTTATTACTGTTCTATTTAACAACTCTAACCTGGAGAAACAGGCCATAATTGCCCTTCCCAGACAGAGGCGGGTACGAGTTACCATGACAACAGCGCGCGCCTAGACATTTTCCTCTCGCGCGTGCTGGGGAAGAAAACAGCCTAGGCTGCGTGTTGCGTCATCACTACGCGCTCATTGGGTTTCTCCGTGTTGTTTTGGAAGGTCCCGGCCCGGCTCCCGTCGCCCCACTCCAGGAATTATTTTTTCCTTTTCAACCTTTGTTGTAACGCACTGAGACTGCAAGACTGTAAGTACTGAACGAATAAAGAGAGCGAGTGAGCGAGCACTAAAAGAGATGCCGCGGCACACTCTCCACCGCTGAGCCTTCCCTGTGTTTTCTTGATCCTATCAGCTTCCTCTCAGCTGAGATCGCGCCGCGTCAACTTCCGGGCGGGTGCCCGCCAGCACAGCCTCCGCCGCTCCCCTGCTTTGGCCCCTTTGTGTCCCCGCAGTGTCGAGGCGCGGGCCCTGGCACGTCCTTTCTCGAGGCAGGCAGCACGGTAGTGCAGGGAGCCTTTCACTGTGGGCGGGCGCGCTGCCCGCAGGGGGGTCGGAGTGGGGAACGTGCCTGCGCGTGCTGGGGTAAGAGGAGGTTGCACGAGGGTCAGCTTGTGGTTTGAGGACGGGGAAGGGGGGGGGCGGGCACGGAACGAAGGGGAGTAAAAAGAGCAGTGGAAAGATTTAACAAAGATACCCCTGTCCACTTCTGATCATTGTGGCCTAATAATGAAGCGCAGCCATAATAGTCATTCTGAGCCACTGGCACATTTGCGGGCTCTTAATTGCTTTGGGAATGAACTGATATGGCTTTGTATTTTATATTGTTTTCATGGCCTCCTTTTCTCTTTTTATTTTCTTCGTGCAGATAGTTCATTTAAAATTCCCAAGGGTGGTGGTTTCTACCAATATGAATCTTTTCAACCTGGACCGTTTTCGCTTTGAAAAGAGGAGTAAGATTGAGGAAGCGCCCGAAGCAACCCCTCAACCCTCCCAGCCTGGCCCTTCTTCACCAATTTCTCTTAGTGCTGAAGAGGAGAATGCTGAAGGGGAAGTTAGCAGGGCAGGCACCCCTGATTCAGATATAACTGAAAAAACAGGTGAGTTACAATGTTGCAGATTGATGTGGCATCAAGAGATATTTTTAAAAGATAAAAGGAAGGAGAGATTCTAATTTTTATTCTTGATGTTATATATATATTGATGCATTGTTTCCCACCATACCCTTTGAAATACAGTTTTGGAACTGCCATAGGCACCATGCATCCATCCATAACTGTTTCCATTTTATGCGAGTCCTTGGAATATGGCCCAATGATAGAAGTTGAAACCAGAATTTAGGTCATCTTTAAGTCAGAATGGTTGCTACTGGAGGAGGAACTAGCTGATTCAGCCCTGTGAATTGCCTAGTTATTTATCACCTAGTTATTTGGCCAGACGTTTACATTGATTTCAGTATTTCTCCAAAAAATATTGATCACCTCCTGTGAGCTAGACTTTATTCAAGGTTCCTGAAGACAGCCTCTGAACAAATGAAAATCAGATCACGTTCAGATTTTGCCACTACTTCCTGGAAATTCCCATAATGCAGAAGAGTAATTGGTAGTCTTCGTGGTGACTGAACCATTTTTAACCTCTAGCAGATTGTCACTGACAATAGGATTTGAGAAGCCAAAAATTAACATTTCTCTTTTAATCTGTATTCTTTAAACAATTAAAAATTAGAATACATTTGAATTTTTACCATGTTTAGGCACAGTGCTTAGTGCCTCACATTCTTTCATTTAATTTACACAATTATATGAGATATTATCTGCATTTTGTAGAAAGGAGACTCAGGGGAGTTAAGTTAACAAGTTTGTAGAACCAGAACTCAAATCCAAGCACTCTTAATTCCTGAGCATAAACTTAATTGTACACATTATACAGTTTCTTATGAAGAGTAAAAGGGATATTAGAAGTTTTATTTTAATGTTTATTTCAGTAATACCTTTTTTAATGCAAAACTCAGTATTTCACAAACAGCTTTTAAATTAATGTGACCTTGACAAGATTGGTAATACATACGTCTTAACCCTTGGTGTCTCTATTTTGTTTGCTAGTTTTCTATTTAAATGTAACAGTGATGGCAGAGTCCCTGTAATTTATCATTAGAATGACATTTTTAAATATTTTGGTAATTGAAACATGGTTGAATGATTTGGTAGGTTGGATTAAGTGGTAATTAGGAGTCAGATTTTGAAAGGCTTTATAAAGAGTTTTGAACTTGTCTGAATTCTGTGGGGAAGCACTGAAGGATATTAAACATAGGAGTGATATCCCTGTGTTTATTCTTACTACAGATAATTTGATTTTCTTAACATGGTATAGTTTATGTCTAAACCTCCAGGTATTTTACTACTTTAACAGTGAATACATTAATCTGTTTCTTAATGTAGTTAGGGCAAGGAAGGGCGTGGTTGTAGGCAAGGGATTTTGAGTCCTTAGAAGCCTCTGCTTCTTCATTTTAGTTAAATGGGACATTGGACAAGTCACTTAAAATCTGAGATCCACAGTTTATTGTTCTGTAATATAAAAGCACATTTTTAAACTGGAACTCAATGGAATGTTTTAGTTGTTTATCAATATTAGTAATGTAAAATTCTTAATTGTCTTTTCTAAACAGAAGATACTTTTCAGCTTTACTTTTTATCTGTCTGAGGAGACTTCATTCTTTTTCTTTTTATTGGGACTTCTTTTCGGTACATAAATTCCTCTTGGAAACTGAGATTGCCCTTAGCAATCACGTGGTCAGTCTTGATGACACTGGAAAATATACAAATTAAGTTTGTTCTGGGAATAGTGAGAATTTATTCTATTAGGAACAGAGAACTTTGCTTTAAGAAAAGATGATTGCAAATGATACTATGAATTTTGGAGAATTTTGAAAACTAAGGCTAAGTTTTGACTTACATTTTGGTACTACGGTTCCAGTAAAGAATTTTCATGTAGAAGGGTAAAATGGTGAAAGAATGTTGTTTTGTAAAAAAGTCAGCCTAGCTGTTGTGAATACTATATAGAGAGGGTAGAGTTGGAAGGGAGAGAAATCATTTAGGAAGAGTTTATAATCCAAACAATGATGACAGTAGAAGTAGAGAAGAAAGAGATGTGTGAGTTTTCAAAGAAAAAAAAAGGAAGGTTTTAAAACTAAATAAAATGAATGATAAAAATTTTAGTTTAGAGAATTTAAAAAACCAGAGTTTTATACATCTGAATAGGTATAAAGTACCCATTATAAGCCATTGGGCATGCCTTTAAAAATTCAAGTAAGAATCTAAGGTCCTGTCCCAGACTGACATGTTGAAGTAGATCAGAGACGACTTAGCATGGGGGATGCTGATTCTGAATTGAGTGTTGGACCTTGGGCTGTGGAGAAGACATAATAGTGAAGTTGTTTTTAAGATCAAGACTGGATATGAGATTAGAAGAATTATCAGTGGGATATGAGTATTGACCTTACTTCCTTTATCATCATATGGTAATTTCATACCCTGCCATCGTGGGATAACGCTATATTTGTGTATTTACTGTTAGGGTCTAAATCAGCTAGTAGAATGGAATTTAAAAACTACCTGTAATCACTCTTTTTTAAAAGCTAATCCTATTATTCACTTAATGAGTTAAGATTTTATTCTCTACCACTCTCCAGTTACTGTGAATATGCCAAGCACAGTGCAATCTTTCCTTCTTTCTATGTGCTTTTCTGCCTCCAAGGTCCTGCTAATATTTGTATACATATGACTCAGTTTCATTTCATTAGAGCTTAGTGAAATGTTACTTTTTTTAGACAGCCTTCCCTTGATCACTCTGAAGTAGCAATTCTTCTCTATACCCAGCTTTACTCTTTCTCTGTGTAGTATTTATCACTACCTAATTACATTATGTTTTTTTGTTTCCCTTATTAGACTGATTTTCAAGGAGCACCAAGAGGAAAGGACATGTATATATATAGTTAAAAGAGTACAATGTGGTAACTCATGGGGGAAGATACTAAGCAGCATAGGACCAGGGAAAGTTACAGAGAAATGATATTGAGTGGATACTAACCAATGAATCATTGCTTATTTTGTGAACAAGGGATGAAAATATATGTTGCCTTGAAGAGTCTGTGCTATGTGTATGGAAAGGGGGAATTTACCTTTGTAAGAGGAGGTTTAGGGTAGTATAGATGAAGCTAAAAAGAGAACTATAACCTGCCAAGTTTTTAGGGGCCATATATGTGATGCAAATGAGAATGGACTTTATTTGATACAGACTGTAGAGCATTTGAGTATGAGAAAGCTATTAATGAAGCTATTGCATTTGAAGCCTAATACAGAGAAATGACAGTAGGGATGACAGAGGAGGCACTTTAGGGAATTTTTATTATGACATGTATTTCATGGTGTTTGGTGAAGTTTAAAGGTAAGTGTTCCTTGCTCAGACAGCTGGGTGATTGACAGTATCAACTGATTAGGCAGCACATTTAGGAGGAAAATATTAAAACATGTTGAGTTTGAATTACCTCTTGATTTCAGTAGCAAGGCCTAATAGGGGGTTGTACATCACAGTTTGGGGCTGAGAGAGTGGTTGGAACATGAAAAATCAACTTTGGAATTGTGATAGTTAACAAAAAATGTCCTAAGCAAGAAACATCAGCATTTAATGATAGTCGAAGGAAAGGAAAACAATAATATGTAAAGCAGAGATCTCCAATCCCCAGGGCCACGGACCAGTACCAGTCTGTGGCCTGTTAGGAACCAGGCCACACAGCAGGAGTTGAGTGGCAGGCAAGCAAATGAAGCTTCATCTGGGCTTGCAGCTGCTCCCCCCTAGTACTAGCATCACTGCCTCAGCTCCACCTCAGCTCATCAGGCGTTAGATTCTAAAAAAAAAAAAAAAAAAAGTACTGGTCCCTGGGGACCACTGATAATAAAGGATGACTAGAATAGTCATAGAAATGATAGTGTCCTGGAAGCTAAAGAAAGAAGAGTTTCCAGTTTTGTGTATAGTGAGCAGTGTCAAATGTAGAGAAGTCAGGTTTGATAGGAACTGATCGGTGACCACTTTCCTTGGAAATTAGAAATTAATGTTGACCTTTAACAGTTTCAGTGGAAAGGTAAGGAGGTGACTACTCTTTAAAAAAGGAAAGAGAAATAGCTTGACAGGGAAGCAATGTCAAAAGATGTTTCAGGATTGTTGAAAATTGAGCTTATTTGTAGAGACGGTTTTCCTTGGGTAAGGGAAGGTATTGAAAGAAATAAAAATAGATGAGCTCAGATTATTTTGAGGTTAGAATGAAGGGAGGTTTAGTAAAGAAAAGTGAATTTCTTTTCTTCGTGAAATAGGTTATCTTCTAAAGTGGTTGCCATTGTCCTGTTGAAAGTAACAGTTTGTCAATAAGTGAGAAAATTTTTAAATACTACCAGTTATAAATATTTTCAGAGAGCATTGCTCTGCCACATATGTTACATGATCTTGGGTATGACATCAGTGTTTTTGGACTTAACTTCCTTTGCCTAGAAGTTCTCTGAAGTCCCTGCAAACAGTAAAATGAATATGATACTTCGAATATATCATTTTAGCGTCATGATTCTGTTACCATTGTATGATACTCAGTATCTTTCACGTGTGTGTGGCCAAAGTGTGAATTATCACTGTAGCTTTGTATAGTCATCCTGGCTTCTTAATGTCTGCTAGTGTAGTGTTAGTTGAAAAGCAGTACTTGGTTAAAGGGTTAGTGCTGAATTGTTGTAATAGCAAATACAATGAGTAAAAGTAAAAATCTTAAGTACATTTAAAATGTACATTTTGGGGTGCGTTTTTCTTCTCTACCTTTTTATGTTACATACTTAGATATTTTTCAAAATGAAATGTTATGCAAATAAAATACAATATTGTAATGAAGAGAATCTTCTGTAATCTTTTAGTTTTGATGTTTATTCTTTCACATTATTTTCCTGCCTGTGTATATTCCAGGTTTTTAATTTTATTTTTAAGCTAAAATAGCATATTACATAAATATTGTAATGCAAATTGCTGTTGATTAAAAAGTTTACTTTTTAACACTTCTTGTAAGTCCGTGTAAAATATCCTATAACTCAATTTTTTTAATGACTGCAGTGTCTTATATAGATGCATTGTAGTTCATGTAGATTCCTATTAATAGACCATTAGTTATTTTGGTTTTTGTCTTCATATTTTTGCTATCAAAAGAATGTTATAGTGACCGTCCTTTTTGCATGTGTACAGTCTCGTGGGAAAATTTCTGGAAATAGAAGTGTCAGATTAGAGGGAGTAAAATATTTTAGTGTTTGCCAAATCACCCTACACAGAAGTTTTACCAGTTTGTACTAGACTATAGCTTGATATTCATATGTCTGCTTTTTATACTAGACTAAATTTTTGTGAACCTTTTTAATTTTATTCTTTTAATTCCCTGTTTGTTGTTTGCCATAGAGAAATTTTACATTTTTTTGTGGCCAGTTTGTTCATTCTTTTCTTTAAGGCTTTTAAGTCCTGATCAGACAGGTGTTTCTTACTACAGCATATTTTCTTCTAGTACATCTGTATTAACTTTATTTTTAATTGTAGTAAAATATACATAACATAAAATTTACCATCATGAGAAAAAAAATGGCACAGATGATAGAGGCTCTGATATCCTTTTGGACACCAAATCAAAGTTGTGTTGGAAACAAGGAGCAGCAGCAAGGAAAAATCGCCTGAGATCTAGAGGAACAAGCAAGCCATACAACTAGGAAGAAGTCTAAAAAAGCACCCTGCAACTGCAGAAGGTAGGACGGGGCACCGACGCTGGGCTGCCCGGTCCTGAGCGGCTGAGTGAGACGGAGCCTGCAACAGCGGCAGTAGCATTAGCCTCTTAAAGGGGCCGCACCCACGAGCAGATTTTCCCAGTGACCTGCTCGCTCTGAGCACCAGTGCCTATTCGGCTGCGCACAGGGGGCACCAGGGACTTACAGAGAGACATTGTTGGAGTGAGGGCCGAGGAGAGACTCAATCGGTGCAGAAGTGCCGGCGGTATCCATTGTTCCCTGTTGAGCCCTCCCCCGTCCCAGTGTATGGACACAGCACCGTCTAGTCCTGAAGCCATCAAACTGGATAACAGAGGTTGCTCCACCCAGGGATTCCCTGAAACCCCACCTCCCGCAACTCGCGGCTCCACCCACACCATATCCTGGTATAGCGAGTCAGGTGCTCCTTGCTGAGACTCACACTGGTGGAAGCAGCTGGCCTTGGTTTCTGGTGTAGCCTTTTGAGGCAACAATAAGCACAGCATCTGTGGATTGCTTGCTGAATCTTAACTGGTGGCCCTGGAGGGGTAGAGGCTTGGGCTAAATTTGGCCTGCAGCTGAACCCTTCTCCAGACTGTGCCACTGGACACCTACTTCACAAATCCACACTAATTAAACTGGGAGACTTAGCAGCTTTACTTAGTACATAGAAACAGACATGGAAAGGCAGCCAAAATGGGAAGGCAAAGAAGCAGAAACCATATGAGAGAACAGAACAGAGATCCAGATATAATGGAGTCAAATAATCTAACAGATGCAGAGTTCAAAACACTGGTTATAAAGATGCTCAGTGAACTTTTGGGAAGTGTAGAGAACTTCAACAAAGATAAAACATAAAAATGGAAATGGAAATTCTAAATGGGAACCAGTCTGAATTGAAGAACACGTTATCTGAGATGAGAAGTATATTAAATGGAATAAAGGAATAAACAGTGAGTAAAGAAGAGAATCAAATGCCCTATCTAGTTGACAGGAAAGCCAATCAGGACACTCAAACAGAACCGCAAGAAAAAAGATGCCATGGCTATAAAAATAATTTAAGGAGGATATGGGACACTATTAAGGCTCCAAATCTTCATCTGTTCGGCATAACTGAAGAAAATCAAAATGTTGAACAGCTGTTTGAAGAAATGATGATGGAAAACTTCCCTAACCTGGTGAAGGAAATAGACATAAAACCTAAGGAAGCTCAGAGAATTACAAAAATCAGGAATCCAAAGAGGCCCACATCAAGACACATCATAATTAAAATGCCAAAAGTTAAATACAAAGAAAGAATATTAAAAGCAGCAAGGGAAAAACATAATTACATAGAAGGGAATACCCATAAGAAAAGGCTTGGCAAAAAATATTCAACAGGACGAAGACCCGGGATATACAACCAAGAATACTTTATCCAGCAAAGCTATCATTTAGAGTTGAAGGACAGATAAAGAGCTTCCCAGACAAAAATAAGGAATTTATCATCACCAAGCAAGCTAGCATTACAGGAGATATTGGAAGGACTTCTTTAAGAAGAAAAAAACATTTATCAAAGGAATAAAGAATGGTAGCAACTACATTCCTATTAATAAGTACCTTAAATGAAAAAGAATTAAATGTTCTAACCAAAAGATAGAGTGGCTGAAAGGATAAGAAAATAAGATCCCTACATTTGAAAAGGAAGGGCATGGAAAAGGTATTGCTTTGATGGACCTAGAAGATATTTAAGTCAGAGAAAGATAAACACTATGTGATTTCACTTATATATGGGATCTAAGGAATAAAAATAACTAATCAAAAACAGACTCACAAATATAGTGGACAATATGGTGTCAGACAGAGGGGAGGGGGATTTGGGAGGCTGGAAGAATGGGGTGAAGGGATAAAGAAGTACAAATTAGTAGCTGATGGATGGTCAGGGGGATGTGGAGCACAGCATAGAGAATGCAATTAGCATTAATAAGTTGGCTAGGTGGAAGGTCGGGAGGGAGGGAGCAACTGAGATTGTTTTATGAACTATATAGATGTCTAATGTATACTTGAAACTAAATTTTAAAAATGCTCTAACTGTAAAAAAGAAAAGGAGCAAAACAACTGATGATTGAGAAAAAAAATTGCCATCATAACTGTTCTTAAGTGTACAGGTTAAGGAGGATTAAGTACATTCATTATTGTACAACCAGTCTTCAGAACTCTTCATCTTGCAGAACTGAAACCATGTACCCATTTTATAATTACCTCCTGCCAGCCGCTGGCAGTTACCCTTGAACTTCCTGTCTCTGAATTTGACTACTCAAGGTATATCATAAAAGTGGAATCATACAGGATTTCTCTTTTTGTGACTGGCTTATTTCATTTTGCATAATGTCCTCAAGGTCTACCCAAATTGTAGCATGTCAGAATTCCCTTTTCAGGACTGAAAAATACTCCATTGTATAGGCACTACATATCGTTTATCCATTCATCTGTGGATGGGTACTTGTATTGCTTCTACCTTTTGGCTACTGTGACTAATGCTGCTATTCAGCGAGTGTACAGATACATTTTTGAGATCCTGTTTTGGTTCTTTTTGATATATATGCAGAAATGGAATTGCTAGATCATATTAGAAACCACCATGTTTCCACAGCAGCTGTACAATTTTTGTTCCCACCAACAGTGTTCCACTTTCTCTACATCCTTGTCAACACTTTTTATTTTCTGTTGGTTTTATTGTTTGTTTTGTTTTTTCGATAGCTAAACTAGTGGATATGCGTTAGGCTTTGGGGTTTTCTTTAACCTTAAATCTCATTTGGAATTTGTTATAAAGACTAAAGAAAGGGTGATAGGGTTTTCTCCTTTGCTCGTTGTCATTTACTAGTCAGTTGTCCCAGGACGATTTATTGACAAGTCTTTTTTCTTATATTTGAAACATTATCATTATAATCTAAATTCCCATGTATATTTGCATCTTATGGGCCACTAATCTATTTCTTTAATCTTACATTAGTTAATCACATTATTTTAATTCTTGTAATTTTACGTATATATAATGTACAGTAGATTTTGATATGGTTTTGTTTTTTTTTCTCCTTTTTTGACCTGAAATTTCAAATAAGTGGTTTCTATCATTTTTCTTTCTTTAAATTTCCAAGTTGTTGAAATTTTGCTTCACTATTTTTATTACAGTTATTTCTAATTTCACTGTTTTGTGACTAGAGAATGTGGTCTGTATGTACTTTTTGGCGAATTTGCTGAGTTTTTCTTGTGGCCTAATACACAATTCCTGGAAAAGTTCTAAGAGTACTTGAAAAGAAGGCATGATATAATCTAAGTATAGCATTAATGTGCTAATAATAGATGAATTTTATTATTTATATAATTTTTTTCACTGAATCACAAACATTGTATCGTAAAGTCAATTTCTTGGATCCTGACTAAATACATATAACTAGTATTTTAATGGAGTAGAATAAATAGGAAATTATCAAAGTGTAACACAGTAAAGCTGCTGAAACTTATGTTTAGTTATATGTGTCTAACAATTTGTGAGTTCATGGTCATAATCTAAAATGTGTCTCTTACAGTGAGTCCCGATTAAAAATGTTTGAAAAACACTGTTCTGTATCTTAATAGTATTAATGCTCTATTCTCTGTAGAGTTAGAGAAGAGAGTTAAAGCCTCATTAACTTCTTGCCTTGTATATCCTGCAGTGTTATGCAGTGTTAGTATGCAGCTGAAATATATGTGTGTTAAATTTTTATTTTAGATATAAATTCTGTTATTAAAAAGTATCTTTGTAGGTTTAACACTTTTGCTTTGTCCAATAGCATGAATTACTTTTCCTTTACATTTTTTTTCTATTTATCTTTTTTTTTGACTTAAACCTGAAATGTTTCTTCTTAGTCATCTTAGAGTGATGTGTTACATACTGCTCTTTAATATTCAATATATTCTTTCTTTCTAAAGCTCTCATCAGATAGCTTAATGTAGCTTTTATTATATGCTAAAGTTATTTCACTTTCTTCTATGATATCTAAATTAAAAACTGCAGACTTTACAGTCTATTGTTTTCATAATAACTCTTAAAGAATTCAAACGAACTGCCTTGAAAGTCAGTTGCTATGTTAGAAAATTGAACCATGTAGAGCAACACAATTAGACTGTCAAAAATGGCACATTTTTGTAAGAGCAGATAGGTATAGAGGTTTACGTGTTTTCATTTTCCTTTGGGAAATCACTTTATTTACGGATTATCAAATTGATTTAGACTATTTCTCTGTGAACTCGTAAACTCCCAGTAGTGATTTTTCTTTTTGTTTTTGAGTAGTCCTTGATCCTGGACCACTTTGAAAGTTGAAATCACTGGTGGGTTTAAATGCTTTTATTTCACGGTAGTCTTAGATATGAAAATGGGTACAAGCATACTAGAAAATTTTAAAATGTAAGATTGTTTTCTCTTACATGTCGATATTTGCACTGATGATGCAAAAGCAATGGTAGGTAAAACTGTTGGTGCCTTAGCACAAGCAAAGCCAAGACTCCAAACTGTTATAGTAGTCATTGTATTCTTAAAAATTTTTTAATGCCAGTTTCACTTAAGAATGTCCTTGATGAAGCAGTAAAAATTGTTGGTTTTAGTAAACCTCAGCTTATCAGTAGGCACTTTCATAATATTTTGTGAAACAAAATATGAACTACCCTTTGCTACATACCAAAATACGATGGTTATCTCAAGGGAAAGCATTTGAGCAATTGGCTTTGAGTTATGAGCTGAACTTGTCAGTTTTTCCCAGAACACCATTTTTATTTAAAAGAATAACTGACCGATGAAGTATAGTTTTGCAGACATAGATATTTAGCAGACAGTTTCTGAAAAATGAACAGTAATATCAAGGAAAACAACTGACAGTATTTACTGCTAGTGATAAAATTCTACTTTTCACAGGAATGTTCGGGTTTTGGAAAACCTAATATTCATGACTATGAGTTTGACAGTCTCCTGGTAATTAGAGGTCAATAGTGATATTAATGAATCTTATTTTTTTAAATAAAATATTTTTAAATGTGTCAACATTTGGCACATCTGCATTAAAAAGGGAGTGAACCAATATTTTCCAAGTGACCAGTACATACAGTGTTACAAAATAATGCATGAGTTAAAGGTCCATTACAGTGCAAGTTAAACCAGTGGTTTTTAATGTAACACAATGCAGAAGTTTATTCATATGGTTTCCAATTCCCAAACTGCAGTTAACCTTTAAAAAATTAGCACCTGTCAAATTTGGGCTTAGTATCAAAGAGGAATATCCATGGTAATGTAAAAAGGCTATGAAAATACTTCTTTC